>NC_083466.1:7232287-7359787 GCF_030014155.1 Tachysurus vachellii
TAGTTATCCACTAATCTTGATAGAATTGGAGGAGTGTTTGCTTTTCAGTTATTGTGCCAGAAATTAAAAGCTCATTCCTCTAACCTCCTCTCTTTTGCTTTCTCTCAAGGACACGAGGATGTAGAATTGCAGAGGAAATGAACGAGGTGTGACGGGAACAGCATCACACCAGACACTGTACATCAGAGCTAATGGCGTCTGCCTTGATGACATGCTGAATTAAGCAAGCATTAATTATGCTCATTGGCTGAATAAACAGGACAGCCCTAGAGCCACTGAGCTAAAAAGAGAACTGTAATGGGACTGAAACATAGAAAATGTACTTACATAGTATAAAAAATTTACAATAAAAGCCAACAGCATGCAACAAAAGGCTCTGCATAATTGAACTCACTGGATGACTGAGTTCTTTAGCAATATGTAAATGATAGTCCCCCTGATTGGCAACCAGTAGCATTAGTTACTATTTCGAACTCCACAGTGTCTCTCCTTGAACGTGGCACTCATTCAAATTCTATGAGTTTGAACACATTGAATAATAATAATGTTTTTTTGCATGAGAGGAGAGGAAACACACAGGGAGATGAACACCAGGTGCTGAGGTTTCGGGCTTGAACATTGTGACAAGAGGTTGAGTGCGGAATAAACGTAGCAATAACACTGAAATGGTTTACAGCAACAACAAACGACTCAGAAAACGGCATGCTCCAGGCTAAACTTGAACTGGAACACATGCAGCTCCAAATAATGGCACCTGCCAAAAACAATACACGAGCAATTGCAAATTCACACAAACACTAGCAACAAGAACAATATAGGGTTATTAAAAGAAACCGTTGTAGGAGTCAGTAAATGTCACCTTCTGTGTTCAGGGATTTGACCTCTTGGAAAATTAAGGGCTTCATTTTCTGCAAAAGTGAAGAATGACGTGGCAATGTGTGTCTTATTACAGCAATCGCATTGAATCCATAGGAATTAACCATGGTGGTATGACCTATGTTCTCATCTCTTAGTTCATTACTGATCCATCTGAGGCCTGAAGTCAGAGGCCTATTTCACACTGAATCAGAATGGTGCTGAGACTGACTGGCCAAGAGGCACAGAGCCATGCAAAATGAGTATAAAATGGAAATGATATTTCCTTTTGGCCAGATGGGTAACTTAGTATTCCACACAGAATGCACAGAGATCAAAAACTCCTATTAGACTACTTGGATAATGGTTCAGCAACCAGGAGGAGAAAATCTTTAGTCCTAAAACTGCTAAGAAACTGTAGGGATTTGGATTTTTAATTGTGTGTTAGTATGCCTCTTTGCGTCAACAAACAGCATACATCTCAATGTTGCTGATTAATCTCTATTATCTCATTAAGTAATGTTGTCTGGGTACTATCTGGAAAACTGGGTTGCCAATTATTCTTCAAAAGAGATTCATGCTGAAAGAAGATGCAGGGCTTAATTTAAAATGTTTAAGTGGCATTTGCTTTACGCTATTCCGTTGTTGTCTTCATGCATCTTTGATATCGTGGATCTAAGTCAATCTCGACTAGTTGTGACATACTGTCACTAAAATATGTCTTATATCCCCATCGTTTCTTAGAGTCTCTAGCTCCTGTCCTCTAGAGCCTTGACAATTTTTATCTTTTATCTGCTGCTGATCTGACCTCTGTTATGGATTAGAACTAAGCTTATAGGATTAACCCTCAAAAAAAGGAAACATGTCATCGAATATGTCCTACTCACTCTAAACCATGTGTTCCAGGAGCCTGGTAGCTGGAAGTGTATCAGCAGTTAGAACTGCTAGAATCCAGCCACTAGCAGCTTATCCCAACTGGCGGGCGACTCTAAACGAAATTGACTTCTAACTGGATGTAGAATCCAAGGTCCCTGCCCTCAGAGTGATCATTCCCTCACTATGCTCACTATAAATCAATTTGGCCTTAGAAAAATAAAAACATGAAAGATCTCAGTGGCCTTGTTCTGCAAGAAATAAAGGTGTCAGAAAACAGTTTTGCGTTGCTCCTCTGGACCAGTTCATGAGATGAAGGAACGTTCCACTTCACTCATTGTCGAACAACCACCCTCCAATTGTGAACTTTTAATTTCAGGTTGCTGAAAATTAATTCAATATTAATTTACTTAAATCTAGTATAAAAAAAAAAATCCAACAATAATATACAGTATTCTTCACCAAATCTTAAATCAGACCGTTTATCCTGCAGTCTAGCCACTTTCTAACAGCTCTCAATAATCACTGTCAATCAGTTAATAGTTCCTGAAGGTTAATTTAGTGGTGCCACCCAGTTACTGCTGGGGTGATTAGTTTAGACTCGTGTGATTGAATCCCTTCAGAGAAGGAGTGGAGTAGTAAAACCCTTAGACACAACATTAAATCAACCTGCCAATATGTGAGCAATGAATCGTGTTTTGTTAACAGGTTGTGATAAAATTGATGATAATTGAGCATCATTTTTTAGTTCAGGTTAAGAGGAATTCAGTGAGATGAAATATGATTAAAGGAGCCACAAATCTAGGTAGTTTACACAAAGTGCACTAATATAGTACGTACACACAAAACCACCATGAAAGCTATGTATTTGGACAAAATCCCAGAAGAGATCATGTTCCAATAAAGCAAGACGAAGGCATAAATTCTCAAGTCAGCAAGCACATATCTGGCAAGTGGTTTGACTATAAAGAGAAGATTATTGCAATCTGATGCTCTTTGTTTAATTAGAGAGGAAATCTCAGAAATCTGGACACTAATTTAATCTGCTGAAACTGTAGTGTACAACTTTTGATTTGATGTCTGTGTAAATCTTCCTCTTTTCATGGTAATTTGAGGTGCTTTTGCACCTCAAAGTGTTAAGTGTTCTTGTATTTATAGCACTAAAGCTATAAGTAGGTTTATTGTAATTTTGTAATGTAAATGCCAAAATTTCATCAGTGAAGATAAGGAAAGTGCTAATTGAAACATGTGAAGAACGGTAAAGCCACACCTTCTGTAGAAGAGCCGTTTCACTACATACTGTGAGTGGCATCCAATTAAAACCAGTCGTCATTTCTAGTAGCTCTAGTACTGTAAATGATCGTTTTTATAAATCCCCAATGTCAGCAGTCCTCATACTCTAATTGCATCGTGGTAGGCAGCTTTGACAGGAAAATACATGTAAGACCGGATTATAAAATAAACCTCTCTTCTCACATTGCTTACAGAATATAATAAAAGAAAAGTCCCTCACTTGTATACCAGCGATAAAGTAAATTTATTCTTGTGTCATCACACCACAGATGACTGAGACAATGTTCACACAGTAATCTCTCCTGTAGTATGTTATGCATGACAGCAGAACTGAACCCCGAGGCCGGTCATTAGCCACTATATCTAGTAATTTATTAGCTCTATTCTCTATTTTTACATGGAAGCAAAAATGCTGTGCAGCTTGATCCCGTCACCATCACATTTTCTTCTCTGTGAAAAAAAGACACCCCTTCGGGCACTAAAGCTGTCGCTGAAGCATCACTCGTCATTTGTAAGTGATGGCAGGCAGACAGCAATCCACACACAGTTCACGTAAGATCAATGGGCTTTACCGTTCCACACATCAGCTCGGATAGGAAAGGTCACAACCATACTGCAAGAAGAAACACGGTTCCTGCTCAGCGCTGAAGCACAGGGCCCAAACCATATTAGAAATCCAATATAAAGTAAAGGTGTGTCAAAAACTAGCATGTTATATACAAGACAGAAAATAAATGGATCTTCAGAAAGTCTGAACCTTGAATCTGTTATGCGACCACACTGATCCGTTCTCTTTCAGGCACTCGGTGCTACACGGCTGCACAAATGGACTCTGCTCAATTTTCTATTCATTTTTCCAATAACCAATTTAATTGCGCTGCCTGAGGGCAAGCTCAACCATTATTGCCACATAAAAATTATCAGCTGTTGCTTAATTGCCAACACTCATGTTTTTTTTCTCAATAATTCACAAAAGCATGAACATGGCTAATTGATGGATGATTATCAGACAGAGTTTTTAGAATTTTAATGATGCTTGCTGATAAAATTGTGCTAGATGTCAGAACTTAAGTAACCAAGCCGAATTTGATGAACTTGAAAAAGTGTATTTTAAAGCCTGGAGAGTTGTATAGAAAAGATAAAAGACTGCAGGAGTGTATGAAAAGAAAAAAAGCCTTGGATCATTTTTATAGAGGTAAGGTCAACAGTGGAAATGACTTTCACTTCCAGTGTTGTGATAAACTCTATAATCCGCCCTACAGCAGTGGGTCAGTGAAATAAAGTGGTTAAATAAACAGAATATATTGCCATTTACTTTTCATTGAAAATACACTACAGTGGCATCTGGGCTGCTTCTTGGCTGACAAGAATCATGCATTTATATCTCCACGCTGTAAGCACCAATGTCTGAAATCTTTGCAACTGTATATGAGGTATACAAAGTATATGATAAGGAAATCTGTGAGAGATATGAAAATTAATCTACTGTATACTCAGTTTAACCTACTATAGGTAACTAAGAGATGTATTTCTTTAAGTTTTCATGTAAATAATATCTTTTATGGACTGGCTGGATTAACATTGTCCGTTGTTATACCAATCCGTTGTTAAAACCGTCTGCCTAACATTGTGTATGTCTCCTTTGTGCTGCCAAAACAGCTCTGGTTCTTCAAGGCATGGTCTGATCAAGAACTCTAATGGTGTATTGTGATATCTGATACCAAGATGCTGGCAGCAGACCAAGTAAGCCACAAGTCGCGTAAGTTGTGAGGCTGGTTGTGATTGTCGAGCACATCCTACAGATGCTAGAACAGTTTAATATCTAAAAAATCTGGAGGCCAAATCAACACGTCATGTTCCTCAAACTAATTGTTGCAGAGTGTCAGGGCACAATATACTGCTGAAAAAGACAGCTGCCATTAGGGAATACCGTTGCCATGAGTAAAGTAAGTAAAGTATTGCAGCAGTAACTTTATGCAGCATTTCTATATTGGTACGTTTGAGAACCAAACGAGAATGGCCAGAAGGTCAGTACATGAGAAAGACTCAAAATTTACTCATCACAAACAAGGCAAGACTTGTTATATATGTGTATGTGTGTGAACTGTAATTTTATGCAAACAGGTAGTTATGTGAATAATGTTCACTTTTCAGAGGAGGGGGGCCTCTGCTGGCAAGGAGGATACATATTATAAAAAAAAAAAAAAAAAAAAAAAAAGAAAGTTAACAAAAAACCCTACACTAATGATATGGTGTGGCCTACAATGGATTGTTATCCTAATCAGGATATACAGTATATCTGCCATGTTCTTGAAATACAATCCAGATAAAGCGCTAAAACGAACAAATCAATCAGTTCAATAATGTGAGGTAGATTGAAAATAAACCTTTTTTCTTGAGACAACAATGTTGCAGGATAAATTAAACTGGAACTTGAACTTTAAACTGGAAAGTTTTAAACTTTTTTTAATTTTTAACATCAATCATCACTAGAGCCTACAAAATACAGTTCTCTTACTTCAACAAAATGCTGATGGTTTTATTGCCCAAAATGTTTGATTAGTTTAGCCATCTGGAGATGATTCTGGTTCCAATTACACTTATGAAGATTTTGTGCTGCGTTTTGAGCGATTTTCTCAGATAGGGCATCATTTTGCTTGATTTAATATGGCATATAGTGTAGCTATATTTATCAAATGGTAACTTTAATGTATCTTAACACAGAGTAATGTGCAGCTTAGCTAAGTAGATACCAGATACTGGAGATCACCATTAAAATAGTTCATCAGTATGTATGTTACTATGTATGTTATATATAATTTACTGTCATTCTCTTTGCAAATGTGTCCTTGTAATAAGGCAGTGTGATATACCTAGAGTCATGATTTGGGTAGTCATTATTCAGTGAAATTTCCATTCCATACCACCTCCTTCTTTGCAACACTGCCAAGTGGGACCTTGATCTGTAATTCATGTAGCCACGGCAACTCCCACAGTGCTGGCAGCAGAAATCTCCTTCGACTCCGTAATGTGTCTATGCCTCATTGCTTCATTTTCAGCCTTCCAGCTTTAATATCTCTACTTTCACACTGTGGACCTCCGCTCTGGTGCTGCCACATTTGTAGGGCTTATTGAACGTGGAGAGCCACATGCCATGTTAATCAATAGCTCGAGTGCTCCATCGGAGCTACAAGTATACTTGCCAAGATTGCCATCTGCCTAATACTCGCCTGCCTAATGAGGTATGTCTTGGATTTTAACTCACCTCAGCTTCAATTTCCTTTAAAATCTTTGGTAATATTTTAATTAATGGTTCTGTAAGAAATTGTTAATAAGCAAGTATACATACACGTTTTCTAATTCTGATAATGGACTAAACACAAAATATTGTATAATATTAGTCATTTAATGATGATTTTTCATTTTTATTTCAGTCAGAAATGTCTGACCATTGTATTTCAACCTCTTTTCTCAAGGAACCACTGGCATAAAAATAATGAGCCGAGGAGCTCTATGTGACCCGGATCGGGTTTGTTTTGAACAAATGAAACCATGAATCAAGGTGGTGAGTCCTCATGACTGGTGCTGAGAATCCCTGCTGACTTTAATTTAAATTAGATTTCTGATCATTTTTGGCAGTTTTCCAGATTTCAGCTGCAATGACATCTAATGGATTTTCCCACACCTCCAAATATTTGATTTCTAATAATAATGTTTGCATACATATTAAAAAATAATTAGAAACTATCATAAATTACTAAACTATGTGTCACATGCACATAAATAGTTCATTCCCAAATGTTATAGTGTTACTAAAGTTTTTGCTCTGACATTAAAATGTCTTACAGTAGTATCTTACACTAAAAACAATAAGGATATACATGTATGGCATACAGTATATGTCCAAATTCCAAAGTTTGCTGCTATAAAAGCTGTGGCAGAAGGTCTTTCACTAGATTTTGGAATTTCTTCATGTTCATCTTCAAGAGCATTGATCAGGTTAGCTCCAGATGATGTGTAACTAAGCCTAGTGCACAGGATTTCCAATTTATCCATGACAAATGATCAGTGGAGTTGAGGTCAGGTCTCTGTGCAGGCTACTAGAGATTTTCTACACCAAACTTGGCAAGCCATATCTTCATGGAACTTGCCAGGTTTGATGGAAAACATCAGTGCTACATCAAATATAAGACATTATGAACAGCTGTGCATTTCCAAAAGTGATGCAATAATTGCAATAAATTGATTTGACAATAAATAGATTTCAATACATACTTATTTTTTCCCCAAACATAAACCAGCGTTCAGTAATGAGGTGGGGAAAATAAGTAGACCAGAACTTCCACAAGGGTGTTACTTATGTAATGGAACGCACAAGATTATTCAATCAGCAAGAAGTGTAACTAGTCTTATAAAAAGGAGAACTTTTGGCACTTCATTCCAAAAACTATGAAATTAAGCCATAAGCACAGAGAAGCAATGGTGCTGCTCATGGATCTAGAAACAGTCGTAAGAACATCTCCAACCAGTTTGAAATTTGCCACAGTTCTGTGTAAACGCTAGAGACTGTTGTGTGTGAAAATCCCAGGAGATCATCAGTTTCTGAAATTCTCAAAGCAGCCCATCTGGCAGCAACCACCGTGCCACGGCTAAAGTCACTGAGATATTTACAATCTGGTATTTGATGTGAACATTAACTGAAGCTATTGACCTGCATCTGCATGATTTTATGCATTGTGATGCTGCCAGATGACTGGCTGATTGGATAACTGCATGAGTAAGCATGTGTATAGCTGTTCATAATAATATATCAAATCAAAACATTCATTAGAGCCAAGAAGATTCACAACAGCTTATAATCAGGGCTCTTTATGAACTTCAAACTCTAACTTGCTGTGGAGTTCACATAAGAGCGTAAATGCATTTCATCTCTATACCCTAAAATAGATACGGTTAAACTTTTTTCCTTGTTCATAAAGGCACGACTAATTGAATGTACGCTGTTCCAGAAATAATTTCTCCCATCACCTTCAAATAATTGAGGCAGCAAAATCAATGAAGAGAATCTAATCAGACCTGAAAATCAATTAAGGATACCAAGTCCTCTGAGTAAGAAACATAGCTGAAATGTAATGCCCTCTTTTTATTATGATGATGACTTCATTAATTGTAAGATGAAATAATGGAATATCTTCATTTTTCTTGAGTGTCTTCTTAATTTTCCAAAAAGGTCTTGACGTTTTATTGGCCCTCGCTGATACAAATAGATTTGCTTACTTATTTTGCTTTGCTAACCATGGTAATGAAATAATCAACAGTTTAATAGATTACAGTATATTTCACCACCATGGCTATTTGACAATTAAGAACACAAACATTTATTTTTCTGGGAAATCTCTTTAGGCAGAGACTGAATGTAGTGATAAACTCTATTGACAGTGAGAAAAAAATTCTCTCTTTTTTAGGCCCTTTTCTTTACACACAAAATTGAAGTGTCAAATGATCAAACATGAAGAACAGCACTGCTTGTTTGGGGAGGATTTGTGTTCATTTGGCTAACAGAATCATCTAGAAAGCAAGGCAACATTGCAAGGTGCAGACTGGTAAGTTGGTATGTTTACATGCTGCAGGAAGGGCTGTCAGTTTGATTCAAGATAAAATACATTTCAAAGACAAAGACAAGACAAATTATGTCTAACAAACTGATAACAACTGCATGTGCTTTCTTCAACTACAGTTACCTTTTCTACGTGTTCTTAACAATGGATAAGTTATACAATAATTATTAGTATTAGTGTATTAGGGTAACTAACATTAGGACAGTGAAATGTTACACAGACATATAAAATATAAAATTGCATGTATTAAATGTATATATAGAATTCAATTTTGGAAAAACTTTGCAGTATTCAAAGCACTTTTTAAATTAAGTTTAATAAACAATTATTAAAACTGCACTAACGAATGGACAGTTGCACCAAATGATACAGTATTTTTCATAAGGACACTACATAAAGTAGATTAAAAAGCACCATCGTATTAACACTTAAGTAGTGGCTTCTGTGTTATAGTGATTGAAATTAAGAGTCTGACTAAGGCAAAGGTTGCACTTGTGTGATGTACAAGACGATACAAATCCACATAGTGGATAGTTGTATTAAATTAAATTATTGAAAAGAAAACAAAGAATGACAATATGAGCAGACTCAAACAAAAAATACATATCCAGCTAATACTCAGTATACATTAAACTGCAACAACTCATCCACCTTCTTGCCAGAAGGAACCATCTATCTATTTGACCTAGTATTAAAAGTGGTTCCCTTTACTGGACTCTGTTTTGGATTGTTTTCTGTGCTGCTTGCTTTCACATTGTCAGAACTTAATTTTGTACTTTGGCTCTGTCTGTCGATCTCCCCTTGTCCTAGGAATGTGGAATTGATTTCCGCCTTAATTTTATAACGCAGGGGGCTCCCTTTGGTTCAATTTTCACCCATGCCATAAAAAAACATAGCGGTGGTAAGAACACCGCGGACATCTGTCTACTTCCCCATACAGAATACTTTGCCTAACATGAATCCAGCAGATATTGCATAACTACAAGCCTTCATCGCTCATCAAATCGAGGTGATAGCGGCCTACCAGAAACAGCTTACTACGCTCCAGGCTTCCAGTGAGCATCTGGTTCAGGTCACCTGAGGACTCCCTGCCACCAGAGATGATCCAGTGAAAATGGTGCTACCAGAAAAGATTGATTGATTTCTGTGTCAGTGCAGTGTATATTTTGGGCACCAACCGGAAACCTACGAGTCTGACCAAGAAAGTGCTGGAGTGGGCCTCACAGGTGTGGGACAGTGATGTGCCTGTTTGTAGTTCCTTCATTTATTTCTCTTAACAAATCAAAGTCATTTTTGAATACACCACTGGTGGGAAGGATCAGTTCAACTGCTACAGCGATGTTAGGGCAATAACCGCTGTGGATTACGCAGTACACTTTTGCACATTAATGCATATACAGTAATGCGTGTAGAATGACACAGCTGTATGGGTGTTTTTTTTTTTTCAAAAAGGATTAAACCCAACTCTGCAAAGATGAGTCTCTGACCCTGTCACATTACATCCATCTGGCGATCTGACACAATAACCACATCTGTAACCAACCACCTTCCAGCAGGCCGCAGTCCTTCCTGGGATATGCAGAAACCCCCAGCCACATTTCCTAGGGCTTACACAAACCCACACAATTGGGGTAAACTCTGATCTCTGCTGAGGAGCACCAGCATTGTCTCTGCTAGTAACAGTCTGCAGAGGTCTATCCGTCGTCAGAATCTGCTTTGAAGAATCTGGTCTGGCTTTTTTGGATTGTTTGATATGCTACTTGCTTTCTTGTTTGGAAACTTTCCTTGATTCTGTACTCATGCCTTTGCTTGACAATTTGAATAGTTTGCCTCCTTTTTTTTAATGAACACGTTTTTTCAATTTATTTACTATGCATGGATTCCATTTCCCTATTGTCAGCTGAATCATTACTTATACATAGTTATGAATCATTATATTCTTTGTAATGTGGTAAAATAAAATATAATGGCTTATTATTAGGAAGTTTTAGTTCATTTTACATAATGTGTGTGCCTTCTGTGTGAATAAGAAGGGCAATGACTGTGATTTTTCAATGTGTATTGGTTGATTTGGCATGAGATTCAATAACCCTGAAGGTTGTTTCATAGTCTTAGGCTGTTTCGGTAAAAAAAAAAAAAAAAAAAAAAAAACCTTTTGTCTGGTTTCTAACGTAATGGGTTCCCTAAGGTTTTTCTGGCAGTTTAGAGATTTTTAATTTGGCTGACCAGTGAATGCCATTGAACTCCCAATTACAAATTTGTGCCACAGCATAAACATTTGGAATAAAACCAGATGCTGAATATTGATGTGACATTTCATTGATTGTACAATGTTTTGAGTGGGTTAATATACTATGACGAGATTTATATCCCATGCAGAAACAAACTAAAAATACAACTAAAACAACTAAAAATGTCATGTTTAAAAATTAACTGTTAGAACTGCATAAAAATGCCACTTACATTGAACCTTAAAATATTCATGACATATTTGTGTTTTTGGTGCTTTTTAAGATGTAAATGCCAAAACCCATGATGTAAAAGAAAAACACCTGGAAAATGGATAGATTCAAAGAAAAGGTGCCATGTTTTAAGTTCTTTTATACATTCAATTCAATTCAATTCAATTCAAGTTTATTTGTATAGTGCTTTTTAAAATGGACATTGTCTCAAAGCAGCTTTGAAGAACATAAACATAGAACAGAAGATAAACATAAGGAGAAATATAAGGAGTTAATATAATAAAAAATTCAAAATATATATGGTTCACAGTGTGTATGTATGTATTTATGTATATGTATTTATCCCCAATGAGCAAGTCTGAGGTGACTCAGGCAGCAGTGGCAAGGAAAAACTCCCTTACTTGGTAAAGGAAGAAACCTTGAGAGGAACCAGACTCAAAGGGGAACCCATCCTCATATGGGTGACACTAGATGGTGTGATTACAAATATACAGTATACATCTATATGTACAGTATATGTACAGTATACATCTATATGTATAGATCAGGAAAAGCAATGTTATATTTTCAATATTATTTTTTATTCAGCTTTTGAACTTAAACCCATATAATAGAATGGGTCTTGCTGTTCCAGTACTCATAGAGGGGACTCTATGTCACTGTAATACACATTTGTCCAGCTAGTCCAGTAACCCTAAGAGAATTTTCATTAACACTGCACCTCTGGTACGATGTGGCCAGATAATGAAAGTCACTGCGGCATATTAGGTAGGCCCTGGGCGATAGAAAGGAATGAGAGTCTGATCCAGTGCTTCAATAGCTCACTTCAGTTTAAATTCAGGAGGTTGTAGTCGAGTGTAAGCAGCAGCATTATTAATGATGTCAGTTTTACTCCTGTGCAGTGGTGTGCAATAAATGATATCCATCCCTACGTTCTAATTTATCCTTCCTGGGCTCCAAGCAGGACCAATGTTTAACATAACACAGATGGATCCCCATTGGCTTACTTAGGAGCCTCTTATAAAGGTCATTTTACCTGCTGTGTTTGTGTATTAAATTTGATTTGCCATTTTCTACCAGCAGCCCTTTGTGGCATCATGGATTTCAGAAAAGTCTAAGTGAAAATCGATAACTGGAGCCTAAACAAGGTTTAAATCGAGGCATAATGTCTATAACAGTTTGCTGAATGGATCTGAATTATCCAGTAGAGATTGGGCCAGGGTGAGATATGCCAGGCAGTCATGTGAAACAGACCTCAGCCCTAAGAGTAATTGGAGTTCAGTGGCATTATGGGATGTTTATGAACCATGTCAGTTCCAAACAGAAATATGATCTTTCATATACATTATGTGAAGGTGTGGTGCTGCTTAGCTTAGCTTACTTCTTTTTTTTTTTTACTTTTTGCTCATGCAAATAGAGAAATACATAGGGATCTTTGTGATGGTTGTGCTGCAGCTTCACAGCCTGGGGTTTAATCATGAAAATTCAATCCTAAATAGATTCCCTCCATCTTCCAAATAGTATGGCATTACGTGTATTGCCTATTCTAAATTGCCTCTGGTGTCCCATCTAGTTTATGCTCCTTCTATGCCCTTGGTGTTTCTGAGATATTCTCCATGTCCACCACAACAATGACCAAGATAAGGGTGTTACTAATAATACCGCAAAAAATATAATTTGGTGACTTGTTTTACATGAGTTAAATCTTTTCCAACATCTTTTCAATGGGTTTCATTCATCAGTTTCATCCATCGTGTGAATTGGCTACTCTAATTTTTCCTATATGTATGAATGAGTGTGGGAATGAGTATATGATAGCATGTAATGGACTGGAGTCTCATTCAGGATTGATCTTCATGTGCCCAGTGTTCCAATTGATCCACCAGACCCAGTTCAGCATGAAGCGTTTACTGTGAATTTCTATAAGTGTTGAGTTTAGTGATATCTGCTTCAACATTTGTTAGTTTTTCAGAATTCTATCAGAATAGTTTTTTTTTTTTGATCATTTGTGATTCATCAGTTATGAATTCAATGGGTTTTTATTGCCTTGAAAATTTCTACTGTGACACACTGACAAACTAACTTTACTAGGCAACATTAAGCTGCTTTATAGCAGACTGTGAGAAGCCCCAGATCATATTTGTTTGTCATAATTTGATCATAATGAAGCAACAGTACTCTCTGGGAAAGAGTAGTAACATCATTCAATACAAAGACTATAATGGTCTATAATCACACAGACACACAGCAACTGATAATATGAATTTAATTGGAATAAATGCGTTGTGGGAACTTTTTTAATATTTGTATGGGGCAGTGCTAGCAATTTTTTATCTGTCTGTGCATGTGTTAATAGTTCTTTAATGATCTTTTAATGAATATATATTATCTCATGATCATAACGCAAGCTTAAATATGTAGTTCGGGACTCTTGGCCGGGGTGGTTTCTCTCAGCGTAACGAGATGTCACACATGATCAAACCAACACTTTATACCTGAATCAGGCAGGGTGGATGGAAATGGATGAAAATACCACCACTGGGACAATTACTCCAGCCACAGCTAAGCATAACAGAGGGAAACAGAGCGAGAAAGAGAGGAGGGAGAGAGGGTGCAGAGGGCCCAGTTAGTATTCTTTTGTTTTTATTTCTCTCTTTGGAAAGCACTACGTGACAAATTTTCCCAAACTTTGTTCCATCAAATGGCTGGGCAGACTTCAATAAGAAAGAGCAGCTGTGATGGATTGCTGCATCTTTGGCTAGGAGGAGACAACAACACAAGTGGATGCATGCACACGCTTACAAACACACACATACACACAATCCTTTTGAAGCAACTACATCAACAATGCCTGTTGCATTTATGCCCCCCTCGTCTTCTCTCCCCTTTTTCCAAAGTCAAACACCAGTTGAGATCTCTAAATATTCCTCTCCCAGCCAGCCTGTAAACAGCCAAAACATAATGGGGTGACGCTCTTCAGCATTCAATTGCAGGCAGACGTTTTATTTCCTCTTCCACTCCCACCATGCTCATAGTCGTGTACAAGATTGAGATTAGACAGAGGAGTGTGAGACAATCTCTAAAAGCCATTTGTACATAACTCGCCTAATGAGTTTGTGTTCACATTGTACTGCTCTCTCTCTCTCTCTCTCTCGCTCTCTCGCTCTCTCTCTTTCTCTCACACACACACACAAGTGCTCTCTTATGTGCCAATGGAGATTCGAGTGCAAGTGCATTTGGCACTCACATTAATAGGCGCCTTAGCAGAAAGCTCGATCTCGAAGAAAGGAAGGAACACTTGCAGTAGTCATGGATCAGAGTAAACAATAGTTCGTATAGGTGTTGATGTAGTTTCTTGTGTTAAATCTTGTGTTAACGCTGTATCCATGAAGCACATTGCAACTGGATTAGAAACTTGAAGACAAATGAGAAAGAGGAATAAATCAAAGGTTTTCTTGAGTCAGTTCTGAACTAAATAAACATGAGTCATATCTGAATTTGGAAATATACATACAACATTTAGTTAGTTTGTTTAGCTACAACAACAAAAAACAACGTCAGAAATCTAGACTTTTAGAACACTGGTCCAATTTCCAGACCAGAGCAGTTTTTGAGGAAGTCTTTTTCCTAAAAAAAAAAAATGTTCATCTAAAACATTTAGAAACATGTGGTGGATGTGGTAGCTCAGGTGTTGGACTAATTATCAGAAGGTTGTGAGTTCAAACCGAGCAAGGCCCAAGTAACTGCTGCTATAACTGTGTTCATTCCAGTATATCTGCACATGCAATATTGTCTGAACATACAGTATTTACACTGGTTCGCGCTGTTTCTGTTTATTGTCTTTTGTGTGTTGTCTTTTGTGTATTGTCTTGTATTTTTTGCTTGCTCTGTCTTTTGTCCTGCACTGTCTTGTTTGTCTTGTCCTGCACTGTTTGCATCAGGTCACACAGATGCACTTTATGTATCTAGGACTAACTTACTAAGTCCTTATAGCCCTGTCTTTGTTTTATGTAGCACCATGATCCTGGAGAAACATTGTCTCCTTTCACTGTGTACTGTAATAGCTATATATGGTTGAAATGACAATAAAAGCTTCTTGACTTGACCCTTAACCCTCAATTGATCATTTGTATAAAATGAGATATAACTGTAAGTCACTCTGGATGTGGGTGTCTGCCAAATGCTGTAAATAAAATGAAATTTTCTCAAGTAATATTGTAGTAAATAACTAAAGTTGAAACCGTATGATGAAAGCAAGCAAATGCTTGAGATAAAAAAAAAAAATCACCTACAAATATTTGGTTTCTTGCTGCACTCCTTGGTTGTGTTTTTATATCATTTCTATCAGGCACATTAATAATAATCCAATCTCTTCAGTGCCCAGAAATGGAAATATGGAAGAATCCAAAACTAAACCACTAGTAAAGTCAGATAATATTGTTGTGGGGAATAATACAAATGTGCTGCAATGTAATGACTCCAGAAGAAATTAACCATTAACAACCCAGAGATGAATTCATGATGTTCAGTCTAAAACTAAAACATGACCTGTACTTAAGGAAATATTTTAGGTATCAGGACAATAGTATTTTGGCATATTTTACAAAAAAAAAAAAAGAAAAGAAAAAAGCTTTCCCTCTGACATCCTAATGGGTTCTTGAGTTTGTTAAAGGTTGTTAAAATGTTAACTACTTGTTTTTCTTGAAGCAAATTCAATTTAATTAAAAAAAAAAAATTGTAAATACTAAATTAGAAACACTCATAGAAGTGCTAAGCACTGAATAACACTTAGGTAACCATTGTTTTCAGTGTAATTTCCTGTTCTGGTTCTTTTTATGACATTTTATTTAACATTAGACAGGTACATTAGTGAGAAAGGTAGCTGCAGTTTTTAAAACTCACTCCACTACAAGCAGCGAGATACACAGCGTTTCGTTTTTAAGCGTAACGGTAACTAATGGCTCTGTCGATACTTTTCCAATTTAGGATGAATAATCTCACCTTTACGACTTTCTAATTAACTGCACTGATGCTGCAGAATTATTGAATGTATTTAATGTAACTAAAATGAACCTATTGGAATTCCCTAAATGAGAGATTTGTCCATGCAGATAGATCATTATCTCAGTTCTAAGATATATAACTCATTAGTCTGTTCATACCCCATTACTCTCTTCCTCCTTTTGCCATTGCCCTTAAGACCCTCTCTCTGTTTTCCTCTCTCCCTCCTCCCAATATCATTATATTTAAGCATAATTTTCTCAGTTTGGCAACAAATTGCAAGGAAACAGCAGTAAATATAATAATAATGAAAAAAAAAACATGATACTGCACTTTAGAGCAGGAACCAATTTTGTTTTCTCATCCCTCCAGTGGCTGTTAATTTCACAATCACTTTCTTCATCCTCAGAACCCCTCCAGTCCTACTTTATTAGGTTTGTGTGTGTGTGTGTGAGAGAGAGAGACTTGCAATGAAGAAGCATATGTTTACTGTACATCCATGTACATATGTGTATGTATAATCATTTCTACGTTGTCCTTGTGCTTTCCTTTCCAGACCGAAGACATGCATTGTAGGTGTGTGTGATTCTGCCCTGTGAAGTGTTGCCACCTCAAACACAGTGTCCCCCAGCTTGGATGGGAAGTCACTGAGTCGTCTACATATCAGTGCTCTTTAATACATCCTACTAAAGACACCATTAAAACAGTGCTAGGCTCAGCAAAGTTACATCCTACTGCCGAGATCCAAGATTTTCCAAACTCCAGTTCCTCTCTTAGAAGAGGAATATATCTCACAGCCATCACTCCATGCTCTGGTCTCCTCCAAAACACTGAAGGACTTTTTTTACATTTTTAAAACTAAACGGATCAGGCAGTTGTTTAATCTAAATCTGAACTCTGAAATCTTGTCACGCTTCCAATCTTTTCATACTCAATTCAGTTATTTAGAACAAAACACTGATGTCTCAAAATGTTTTTGATCCAGCAATATTGCTTGGGTTACATAATGTTTTCTTATTCAACATGACCAGCCTGTATTATATATACTGGAAGCATCTCAACCTATTTCAAGGTTAGCTATAAATAATCAACAGTACAGGACTTTGATTTTGGACTGTGACAGTAATGTCTGCTTCAATTCCGTATTCTGACATTACGATATGCTACAGTTGCTAGAAGATATAGAATCATTTCTTATAGTCATTACAAGTGAATTTTGTACACAGTCCATATGCAATAAAAGCCTAAGCCTCATTATTTAGTGTAGCATTTCTAACTCCAAGGGACAAGGTGCTGTAGTGTTAGTGGGAGCTACATGGTGGGAACACATAAGCCTCACAACCATCGAAATGACAAGCCATTCAGCAAAAACACTACACCTCATTAGGCTCTAGGTACCTGTTTTCAAAATTCTAGGTCTCTTTCTTTCTTTGTTTTCACCTTTCCCTTTTTTTCCGGTCTGTCAGAATGTGACGCCTTCCATCAGCTTAATTCTAACCCTTTGTAAGTCACTATTCTTATATGTCTGCTCTTTTACCCATAGTCAAAAAAGTGTTGTTTCCTGTCATAAATAATGCAATAACTGGGGTTTTTATTTCATTTAAACATGTACTGATGATATGTAATATTTTTTATACAAATAACATGGAAACGTTATTAAGGAACAGAGTGATATATCATTGTTAAAAACTATATGATGATAAAAGGAAGTGTGCTTGTGTGTTTGTCAGGGGGTGAGAGGACCTGACCAAAACTGGGCTTCTTGGCTGTGTTTATATCAGTCCTATCAGTCTTTATATAGATACGCCAATCTCTTGACTGCTCAGGAAAAGCAGATAAGGCAGAATCCAAAACTAAAAAAAAAATCAGATAATACTGTTATTTGAAATGCAATCTGAAATAAAAAAAAAAAAATGTAGTGACAAAAAATAGTGAAGCTGTGAGCCGATGACACCTGCTCACTTAGAACAGATTAAACCTGGGTGCCATTTTAATGTGTTAATGTGCCATTTTTAAGCACACTTATTAACCATAAACCAGATATAAACCATGTAATATATATTTATATAGACCAAATTAGTTAATAAAATATGACGTTTTTGCATCGGCAGATTGTTTGGCATGTTAATAGCTAATTTTTTCATTGCTGGTCGACTTTAAATTTTAAATTTACTTTAAATTTCTCAAAGTTAGGTTTCATGTACAAAGGTGTGATGTGTGTGATTCTTACACAGACACTGTAGATGTACACCTTCTTAAAAATGGCTGCTGTATTCATAAAGAACAATAACATACAGGTATACTGAGTAGTGTAATGATTTCTAATTCCACCATCTGAATGAGTTCTTTTTCGAGTCTTAAGGTTTCTTCCTCATGTTGTTTCATTTCCCTGTCACCTCTGGTTTTAATTGAAATTATATTTCTTCATATAAAATTGTATTGCGTTGTAGACTTGACCACAAAGCAGATTTTATCCTCCAAAGCACAGAAAGTCTGGCTATATCCGTGTGACTAAAGAGCTGTTGGAACACTCCTCTATTTCACCATCAACAAACCTAAGTGAGCACAAAAATGGGTGGGAATGTAAAACTGAATCTTAAACTGTGTGTTTAGGAGAGAGATAATCTATTAATAAAAGTACAACTGGGATACAGTTCTCAACAACTGAATCAATCCTTATTTTTAACAGAAGACCTCTATAACTATAAAATGTTCAAGTTTATTGTCATGTTAGACTTACAATAGAATAGACTGTGGCTTTCAAGCAATGATTGGTTTTATTAACAGGCCCAATGTGTGCCAAGAAAACATTCAAGACAGGTTTTTTCATGGATTTATGGTGTTGGTGCCAAATTCTGATCCTACCATCTGTGAGCATCAGCAGAAACCAAGATTCATCAAACCAGGCTATGTTTTTACCCTCTTCATATAGTCGATTTTGGTGAGCCCATTGTGGCCTCAGCTTACTGGTCTTGGCTGACAGATGTGGAGCCTGATGTGGTTCAACACATATGTATTCTAAGATGCTGTTTTGCTCAACACAATTGCACAGTGGGTGGTTATCTGAGTTATTGTAGCCTTTCTGTCAGAGTAAAGCAGACTTGCCATTCTCTGTTGACCGCTCTCAACAAGGCATCCCATCCATCTGCAGAACTGTCCCTCAGAGACTGCACTAGAGACTGCTGTGCTTGAAAATCCCAGATCAACAGTTAGACCACCAACATGCACTGATCAATTTCACTGAGATCATATTACTTCCCTATTCCGATGCTTGATGTGAACATTCCCTGAAGTTGTTTGCATGTATGAGATAAGTGCATCGCTTCCACATGATTGGCTAATTTGATAATTGCTTGATTGTACAGTCCTAATAAAGTGTCCACTGATTGTGCATGGTGAACCCACGAAGCCAAACGTGCACCCAGCCGTAGACTTCAGAACACCCGACGATGCAGAACAAAATTGAAAAGGTCATTTCTTCTATCCCAATCACTTCTCTCATGAGCTTCTCTCAGTACTCTGTCAGTTCAATAGAACTATCTATAGAGAATCCATCGCTCTAGCAGGCCCAACTTCTCACAATCATGAGGAACACGTTCAAATTGAATGTTCTGTAGGGCAAGGTTTAGTCTCTGACAAAAGATTGGTAAAAGGGAGAGTTTAGACCAGGCTGAGGAGCATTAGTGCCAAATGGAAAGGAACATGATCTCTTTATCTCTGATAGAGGTCAGACCTCCCAGAGAAAATGGCATAAGGATTAGAGTGTCTTGTAATTACAGCCCATGAAAGTTAAAAAAAAAAAAAATGCAAAAGCATTATTGATCAATATATGAGGTCAGCACAGGACAGGTGGTGAAAGTCGTTTTTCTCGAAGACTTAAGATGGTGCCACTGTCTTTGAATAGATATTGCTTCGTTTAGTTCCGCTTGGCAGTCTGAGTAAATCAGTTTTCCAAAGGACAAAAAGACAATTCACACATCCTATCACCTCTCACACACTTAGCTGAAGGAGAAGTATTTTGGCAGGGGGAAATGAAATGGCTTGAATTTTTTCACAAGGCCACATTGGCATGTTCATCTACAATTATGCTGGTGGCTTAAAAATGTTTAAAGTCAGTTGATGAGACAAAGGGAAGGAACTGAGTTACAAGCTCTTGCTGAACACATATAAAAGCTGACAGCTTTACCGGCTCTCATGGTAGCTGCCAGACTGCCCACATTGACCGAATTATGGCTCAAATGTATCTCTTGCATGTCTCCTTGGCCATTTCTTGACATTTTTAAATTTATTTATTTATGTATGTATTTATTTATTTATTTTAGCAATTGTCAGCCGGTTGTAGATCACTAGAATTAGTGGTCCTGTGTCTGAAACCTTTCTACATCAAATACATCAGCTTGTAAGGAAAACAACCCAAGAGGCCATTTCTGGACTCACATTAAAGGATGTTTCAGGTTGCTTTGCAGGTCCTCTGATGATTCTGCCATCCATCACTCCGTGCGACAAGAGCGTCTTGCATATGGCACAGAGGGCTCTTAGTAATAATTCCAGTTAATCATTGTCAGTGAAGGACAGGAATATTAACTGTTCATTACCCTCGTCTCACGTAAGAAGGAAAGCGTATTGATGTATCAAGAAAATGAAATGCCGCTGCCTGTCACAGCAGTGTTTTGTGCCAAGGAAAAAAAAAACAAGCCCACTAACAGTGGTGCTCATCAATGATTCTGTGTTCGTGTGCATGCTCAGAAAGAAAGGGTGCTTTGATGAAAATGCATTGGCCGGATTATTTATGGCGCTAGGGAAATCGGTGGAGGACAACACTAACCTGCCGCTGGCCCCCTGTGACTGATTGAAATTCGCAACAGGCTGCGAAGCTTCGACACACTCGAAGCAGGAAGGAAACAGTCGTTTATTTGGAATAATATTCCAGCACTGAGAGGCTGAGGAAACCTATCGACAGTACATTGTCATTACGGCTGTTTCTAGAAGCCTCAGTAGGGTGAATTAAATGTTTAGCAATATATCAATAGGTATTAATATAACATTTTTGCCCAAACATCATTGTATCATCATTTTACAGATTCTGTGGGTGTAATAAAAAAGAAAGCTAGACACTCTGAACATTTACACATATACATTCCTCTTCTATTTCCTCCCATGACATAAAAACATCATGCTTCTCTTCTATATGCCCTCAAGTGCCCTCTGTTTTGAAGACTGCATACGAAAATGTAGTTGGCTTGAGATCAAAGTCGTGTGAATCTTCTGACATGGTGATAAATGTTTAACATGTATTTATGAGATGATTTCTCGATCTCACCACAAGTATGTTTTCTCTCTCTCCCTCTCTCCCTCTCTCTCCCTCTCTCTCCGCTGAGATGTTTGTGTACCCTGTGCTGCCTGATGTGAATCCAATACCAGATCCTGACACGCATCTTCTGCAGTGGCTCCACTGACTTTCCAAAACTGCCTGATTCATCTTGATACACACCAACTATTTGGGTACCATTTGGATGCGGCCGTATTTATATCTTAGATAAACGTTATTTAATTTGTGTCAAGAAAAAAAACTCACAAGTACAAATTAGGAAAAAACCTTGAGAGGATCTAGACGCAAAAGAAAAAACCCATTCTCATCTGGGAGACTTTGACTCATTGTTAATTAACTGCTAATTAATTGTTCACTGTTAATAGTCATTGTAATCCTAAACCATCATAGCAAACCTGTTTGTATCAATTGCAGTCCAAAGCTGTCTTTATGGTTTTAAGTGGTATCATCCACAATAATCTTATGTATCATGTGAAGCCGTCTGGAGTAACAGTGAGAAATGAGACTCCAAGCAGAAGTTAGGCATCAGGATGGCTCAGGCAGGTCCAGGCAGAAGGATCAAGATCACTATCACAGTCGCTTCAGTGGATAATCTTACCTGGATATTGTAGACTAAATTCATCATCTGGTGTCACCCAGAGGAAGATTAGCTTTGCTTTTGAGTCCCAAAGTTTCTTCATTATTTTGCTACAGGAATTTTCCTCAACAGTGTGACTGCTGGAATTTTCATTAGGGAGCTAAATCTGCATCCTGATTTCTATAAAGCTGCCTTGTGTCAAGGTGTGTGTGTAAAGCATACACACATGGACAAAATTGTTGGTACCCTTCGGTCAATGAAAGAAAAACTCACAATGGTCACAGAAAAAACTTTAATCTGACAAAAGTTATAATAAATAAAAATTCTATGAATGTTAACCAATGAAAGTCAGACATTGCTTTTCAACCATGCTTCAACGGAATTATTTAAAAAAATAAACTTATGGAACAGGCCTGGACAAAAATGATGGTACCCCTAGAAAAGACTGAAAATAATGTGACCAAAGGGACATGTTAATCCAAGGTGTGTCCACTAATTAGCATCACAGGTGTCTACAAGCTTGTAATCATCAGTGGGCCTATATATAGGGCTCCAGGTAGTCACTGTGTTGTCTGGTGACATGGTGTGTCCACATTCAACAGGGACCAGAGGAAGCGAAGGAAAGAGTTGTCTCAGGAGATTAGAAAGAAAATTATAGACAAGCATGATAAAGGTAAAGGCTATAAGACCATCTCCAAGCAGCTAGATGTTCCTGTGACTACAGTTGCACATATTATTCAGAGATTTAAGATCCATGGGACTGTAGCCAACCTCCCTGGACGTGGCTGCAGGAGGAAAACTGATGACAAATCAAAGAGACGGATAATCTGAATGGTAACAAAAGAGCCCAGAAAGACAGAAAGATCCAAGGTGAAGTTCATGCTCAAGGAACATCATTGTCAGATCGCACCATCCGTCGTTGTTTGAGCCAAAGTGGACTACATGGGAGACGACCAAGGAGGACACAAATCATAAAAAAGCTAGAATGGAATATGCCAAACTACATGTTGACAAGCCACAAAGCTTCTGGGAGAATGTCCGATGGAGAGATGAGACAAAAATGGAACTTTTTGCCAAGGCACATCAGCTCTATGTTCACAGACAGAAAAATGAAGCATATCAAGAAAAGAACACTTGTCCCTACTGTGAAACATGGAGGAGGCTCTGTTATGTTCTGGGGCTGCTTTGCTGCATCTGGTACAGGGTGTCTTGAATCTGTGCAGGGTACAATGAAATCTGAAGACTATCAAGGGATTCTAGAGAGAAATGTGCTGGCCAGTGTCAGAAAGCTTGGTCTCAGTCGCAGGTCATGGGTCTTGCAACAGGACAATGACCCAAAACACAGCTAAAAACACCCAAGAATGGCTAAGAGGGAAACATTGGACTATTCTAAAGTGGCCTTCTATGAGCCCTGACCTCAATCCTATTGAGCATCTTTGGAAGGAGCTGAAACATGCCGTCTGGAAAAGACAGAAACAACTGGAGCAGTTTGCTCATGAGGAGTGGGCCAAAATACCTGCTGAGAGGTGCAGAAGTCTCATTGACAGTTACATTAATCATCTGATTGCAGTGATTTCCTCAAAAGGTTGTGCAACAAAATATTAAGTTAGGGGATTGAGACTGAGACAACTCTTTCCTTCGCTTCCTTTGGTCCCTGTTGAGTGTGGACACACCATGTCACCAGACAACACAGTGACTACCTGGAGCCCTATATATAGGCCCACTGATGATTACAAGCTTGTAGACACCTGTGATGCTATTTAGTGGACACACCTTGGATTAACATGTCCCTTTGGTCACATTATTTTCAGTCTTTTCTAGGGGTGCCATCATTTTTGTCCAGGCCTGTTCCATAAGTTTATTTTTTTTAATAATTCCGTTGAAGCATGGTTGAAAAGCAAAGTCTGACTTTCATTGGTTAACATTCATAGAATTTTTATTTATTATTACTTTTGTCAGATTAAAGTTTTTTCTGTGACCATTGTGAGTTTTTCTTTCATTGACCGAAGGGTACCAACAATTTTGTCCACATGTGTATATAGTATATTTCCCTACAGATATATACACTTGTTTCTCAAGATCGCATAGATGATTTAAATATCTACCATTTACCATGGAACAGCAGAAACCCAAGCAGAAAAATCTGTGTGCTTAGTCAGATTGATATAATTCATTAGTTAATCAGGAAGCAGACAGCATTTGGGTATAAATTGTATACGTATAACACACTAAAATAAATAAATATATATATATATATAAATAAATAAAAAGAAAAATCTAGAAATATATGAAAATATGTATATTGGCTAAATAATATGCATACCCTGTTTTGTGCTGTGCTACATTATATAGCAAGTACTTCAATATATTGACCTGGAAAACGACTAACAGACTGAATTCCTGCTGTACAAAACAATGATAATCAGAGGAGATTGCTTGTGCTATGTATAATTGGTCGGTGGCACCAATTACGGTGACATAAAAGCTAAAAATCAATCTATAACTCTGACAGAAATCAATTTGGTTAAACAAAAATCCATCTCCTCCTCTAGTCTAGCCTGACTGCATATATTTTGTAAAGGTCATTCATGTATGAAGATGAGGCTTGTGGGAAAATTGATATATGCTATGGCCTTTCCATAGCCTATATCTTAATATGCCTCTTGGCTCATTCCGTTCAGTCACCCATAACAGGCTGGGTGGAAATGACACAGAGCCTCACAGCAACTGAAACACAGAACTTATTTCTTCAACTGTAATCAATGTTTAAGAAAGAACATTAAAAATAAGTATTTGATACATAAAGAAATTCAGATTTCTAAAATGGGGGGCACGGTGGCTTAGTGGTTAGCATGTTCACCTCACACCTCCAGGGTCAGGGTTCGATTCCCGCCTCCACCTTGTGTGTGTGGAGTTTGCATGTTCTCCCCGTGCCTCGGGGGTTTCCTCCGGGTACTCCGGTTTCCTCCCCCGGTCCAAAGACATGCATGGTAGGTTGATTGGCATCTCTGGAAAAATTGTCCGTAGTGTGTGATTGTGTGAGTGAATGAGAGTGTGTGTGTGCCCTGCGATGGGTTGGCACTCCGTCCAGGGTGTATCCTGCCTTGATGCCCGATGACGCCTGAGATAGTTCGGATAAGCGGTAGAAAATGAGTGAGTGAGTGAGTGAGTGAGAGAGATTTCTAAAGTGGGTCATGACCTGCAGAGTCCATGCAAGCTTGACAATGGTGATCAAATTGGTGATCAAACATTGTGAATTTGTAAATACAGTCCTCACTGAAACTATTGGAACAGAACAGCAAATTCATATTTTTTTGGGCAGACTGAAGACATTTGGATTTGATATTAAAAGATGATGATGAGAAGACTTTCAAAGAGACCTTCAAAGAGACTCAGCTTTTATTTCTTGGTATTCATGAGCAGATGTGTTAAATGATATAAAACACAGAACATTTTGTATCAGGCAGCCAAATTTTTGAGTGAGCAAAAATACCAGAACGTGAGACTGACACGTGTTGGGTTGATCGTTTAAACAAAAAATATATCTCTAAACATTAACTCTTAGTTTATAACCTTTGTTTAAAAAGGATAAATCAACATGGAGATCAGTGAGATTTGAAGCTGATAAAAGAAAAAAACAATCAGAGGCATTTCAAAAACACTGGGCAAAGTGTAGAGGAAGAAAGGATTTACTCATGATCCAAAACATATAAGGTCTTTATTACTTGTTTATTGATGATGTTACTCATGATGGTAGCAGCAGAATGAAATCAGAAGTCAGTCAGTTTACAAAAAAATGCATCCCGTGTAATTAGGAGAACTTTCAATACAACGACGCCAACACATCTAAAGACTTTATCAGGGAAAAACGTGGAAGGTTTAAGATTAAGTCAATCAGCAGACTTTAACCCAACAGTTAAAGCAGCATTTCACCTTCTGAAAAGAAAACTGAAGGGAGAAACATCTCAAAACAAAAGCAACCTAAAAAGAAGGATGCAGTAGTTTGGCGAAAAACAAAACTTCACATCCATATTTACTCGTACAACAACGTATTGCTGTTCCTATACGTTTGCTCACCTAAAAATCAGGATGCCTGATACAAAAGGTTCTATGTTTTATTGTCAGGATGTAAATACAAGGGAATAAAAGCTGAAATCCTAAACTCTCATTTCATATCCATATATTTTAGAACAGATTTCTACAGAGTGGTTACTACTTATAGGTCTACATCCTTGAGGATTGACGCTTCCTCAGTGTAGACTATGTAAACATGCCTATAAGCACTATAAGAACTCTATAATAAATCTAATAATGTACATTTTTGTATGCTTGTATGGGTTGTGATTTGCACCATTAAAGCAACATTAAAATCCCAGACCCCCTGGCTATGCTTCGCTGTGAGTACCATTAACATTATGAAACATTAAGGCCTTCATGCAGTAATTGGTTAAAAATAATAATAATAATAATAAATAAAAAAAAAAAAAAGTGGTGTATGAACAAGGAGAGAAAAAAAAAAAATTGCATCAGTTTTGTCTTTTTAATCTTCTGTATGTCCTGTACCGATAGCAGAAACCACAATAAGGCTGACTTTCTCTTCTGTACAGCTGCTTTGTTACCACATCCATTGTTAAATGCACTTTTCAAATAGAATACACTAGAATAAAGCAAAGTTAAATGATATTTTTCTTGATATAAGAAGGAGAAGCTTAGTGCTGGTGTTTTTAATACATTAGCTGCCTGAGAGAATAAAATATTAGTATAAATGGGAAACTTGCATCTGCGTGTCTGCATTTTAAACCACAAATAAAAAATAATAATAATAAAAAAAAAAACACATTCCCACTGCAAAATAAAACCGTTTAAAAGACCAGACCCACCACCTTTCCTTTTCCTGTGAGTACCATTAACATTATGAAACATTAAGGCCTTCATGCAGTAATTGTTTAAAAATAATAATAATAATAATAATAATAATAATAATAATAATAATAATAATAATAATAATAAATTAAAAAATAAAGTGGTGTATGAACAAGGAGAGAAAAAAAAAATTGCATCAGTTTTGTCATTGTATGATTTCTGAATCTATAGTCATACTGTATTTATTGAAGAGCTTCAGAATTATTGGCACCCTTCATTAAAAATGCAATGCAATAATAGTTAGAGTTTAATCTCACACACACACACACACACACACACACACACACACACACACACACACACACACACACACACACACACACACACTCACCAGTTTAATAGGAACATCTACATTTATGCAGTTGTCTTGTGGCATGAATATTTATATGTTCTACCTTTATATATCCTATATATCTAGTATATATACACTCATTTATGTTTGGATATCATATTATATTTAGATGCTATGTAAACATATACGTGTGTATATTTTTTTCAGTTTTATCTTTTTTTGTTGCTGCACCTTAGGACTGAGAGAAAAACAATTTTAATCTTCTGTATGTCCTGTACCGATAGCAGAAACCACAATAAGGCTGACTTTCTCTTCTGTACAGCTGCTTTGTTACCACATCCATTGTTAAATGCACTTTTCAAATAGAATACACTAGAAAAAAGCAAAGTTAAATGATATTTTTCTTGATATAAGAAGGAGAAGCTTAGTGCTGGTGTTTTTAATACATTAGCTGCCTGAGAGAATAAAATATTAGTATAAATGGGAAACTTGCATCTGCGTGTCTGCATTTTAAACCACAAATAAAAAATAATAATAAAAAAAAAAAACACATTCCCACTGCAAAATAAAACCGTTTAAAAGACCAGACCCACCACCTTTCCTTTTCCTGTTGAATCAGCATTGCTCTAAAATTAGCCAAAGTGAACGAGTTTATTTTTGCCTTCAGCAGGCACACAGTGTGCTGCAACTCCCTCAGCATACGCCGTTAGGCAAGCTGCTCCAATATTGACAGCAAATGACATTAGGAGGTCTGACAGACAATCTATTATTCAAGCCCCGACATGTCCTGACAGATTGAAGGAGGAAGGAGAAATGTCTCAATCTTCCCTGCCAAAAATGATGAGCTCCACTCATTTGTAACAATAAGAGTAATTAGCAACGTGGCACAAGCAGCTGACACAGAAGCACTTTTAACCATTTAATGACCTAGTTATTATATAATTATTATTATCTTAATATTTAATGATGACTATTAACTATTTATTAAATACGTTCAATTAAATTTGAAAGTTATTCATGGTGAGGGAAACAACTGAGGGAAGGATTTCAGTAGATCGAAACAAATGTTTTGGAAAAAGAAACTATAGAGAGCTTAGAACAAAAAAAAGAAAAAAAAAACCTGGCTGTAGTTTTATAAATATAGCTAAAGGAGGGTAAATCAGAGACGCGTACATAGTGGAAAGTGTTAACAATACAGAGTATAATAGGTGTATTATTTCTTCAAGATATAAATGTATCTGTAAGATTGTTAGACAATGCGCAAGGTAAAAACACTCCTGCTTATAATACAAATCTAATGGTAGTTGCTTACTTCTAATAATATCTTAGACTACCTTGAATATTTCACTAGCTTATGCCAGGTTTAATATGCCAGAAGAAACTTTTGTTTCGGTGAAAATAAAGGCCTTAAAATTCACAATTCACAATTCAATTGAGCAGCAATTCAAGCTTATGCTCGGAGGTAAGCCCATGTTTCTTCAAGCTGTTATTACTACGGTAGATCATAACCACAAATCCACCTTTACCTGGAAAAATCAATCCTGTTTCTAAAGAATAAATTGTGCATATGCCTTTAGATTATTAAGAGTGTTTTGATGACAAAGGTTTTTCATTCCTTTACCAGCAGGCAGAAAGAGGGACTACGCTACGTTTATTCACCCATAAATAAATGAAGCTAGAAATGCAGTAGAAAGACTATTTTGAACATTTGTGCATGTATTTTTTTTTAATGCACCCTGGATGGATCATCACTCTATCACAGAACGTTAACTACACACTCGTTCATGTCTAGGGGTAATTTTAAGGAACTAATCCTCCAGTATTTTCTTTTCTCTGGAAACCGGAGTACCTGGAGGAAACCCATGGGGATGTAATGAGAACATCTGACAGTAGCTTAAGCTTTGGATCAAACTAGGGGTCTTGGAGCTGCTAGGAGGAAATGTTATGAGCTGCACCACTATGCTGTGGTTCGTTTTTAATAAAATTACTCATTTTCAGACTATTACTTATTTTCCACTCATGACCACTTCTATGCTGTAGAATTGACTGCGATGAGCTTCAAACTTCAAAGATTTAATAAAGCTAGTTTACTTCTCAAAATGATTCTATAGACCAGTTTTATTTCCGAATATGCAGAAAAGCTACTAAACTGTCTGTTTTTATCCTGACAGATAAATAAGACTGTAGGATGTTATTCCCTGCACAGGATTATGGGAGAGAGACAGAGTGGCAGTACCACAGCACATGTTAACTTTCTTTCGGCATCGTTAACAGGATATTTAGTAATTATCACTGTGCATGTGACACTGTTGACTGGATCTACTGCAGACGGCAAAGTGAAATGATTACAAGACCAAAAAATTAAAGGTTTTGTTTATTTTTTGAAAGGATAATTAAGACTCATAAGGCAGAAATGTAAAATTATTGAGTGGAGGTAACGGACATCTCAGTCAGTCAAGTATCCAAAGCCTGAAGCAGACTGCAGTGTTATTTCAGTGAGACAATCAGCATATTTGAAACGAAAGAAACTCTGAATCCTGCTTCAGTAAGCATTTATTAACAGCAGCTAGAAACTAATAAACAAAGTCCACCTCCAGGCACACAAGGTTTTGCTAAAAGGAATCAACTTGGGAATAATTCATTAATACTAATACAAGGCACTGAGGCATGCATTTTTTATTTTTATTTATTTTTTTTTTTTGCAACACTGATAGTGGACCGTTTTTTTCCCCCCATCTAACAAACCCAGTTTGCACCACAGAATCTAATAACAATAACTTTATTAGGGCAATTTTCATGTTTCTCTTTAGCTGTTTACTCTATTCCATTCAATTCGAGTCTCAATCTTTTCACAATTCCTTTGAGGATGTTATGTGAAACGAATACATCAAATATAGCCACAAGCGGTGATCATCAGGGTCCAAGCATTACTTCGCAAATAGGCTCCAATTTGGAATTACGGTCGGTTTGGCAGATTAGTTTTCTTCTGACAGTTTTAATGTGTGTAGACGATACAACACAAATGTCATGAGGATTCTATTAAGGGTTGAAGAAAAGTTTTTATTTTCTCTAGAGGGTCAATTTTAAAAGGTTTCAAAAATCCAATATAGAAATATTTCACTCAACATATACTGTACATACACACATACATACATACTGACCCTATATATATATAGCGAGGAAAATGAGCTGTGGTGTACACTTATATGGTTTAAAATGTCAACTGGTGGGTTATAGCACCCCCTAGAATAATATTTCCATGATATTTGACAAACTGACTACAGGTACGGCGCTTCAAAAAAAGAAAGGCTTCCCAACATGTCTCTTTTAGTCAGTATATACTTCAAAACATTAGTAGTCAGTATCAGCCAAATAGTTTAACCCATCAAATTTCTTCTGATGTTATTCAGATCACAGTTCTGAAGAAAGGATCAGAGATGTACACTAAATCTTTGCCTGTTGATAGGTGTCTTCCATTAGCGTGCCAAATTTTGTGATGCCAGGCCTGAGAAATGTCTGTTGGCAAGATGTAACAGATGCAATGAATACTGCATATGCTGAAATACTGGCTCATCAGCTTTCCTTGACCAACTTTTGTCATCGTGTTATAAATCTTATAAATAATAAAGTTTAATAAATAATGCAAAGTAACTTATGGTTTGTTGAAATACTGCACTTCATCCAAGGTTAGCTTCTAAAACAAATATTCTATTATATGGGTCAAAATGTACCACACTGCACTGCATTATGTTATAAACAAGTCCCCTCATTAAGCCTGAGCTGATCGACTATGGTATCTAGAAACGCAGACAGTTTCCATCTATCACGAAGGCTATTAAATGGGATTAAGCTTCCATGATAAAGTTACCATGCACTACTCCCTACAAGGGCAATCAACGATTACTAGAGGGCACGACTGGATGATGGTATATTTCACACAATGTCAAAAGCTTCCCCATCACTTGCCTGAGTAGTGGGTGAGTACTGCACCACTCCATATTTATTGCTTTTACCTTCACACTAGATTGTGTTTTAGCAGAGAATGTTCACAAGCCGAAAAAAAACAAACAAAACAAAAAAAAAAACACCATTTGCTATCAGCCCTTAAAATCTTTATCCCCTAATTAAACGTTAATCTGCACAGAAAGTACATTTTCTCTTACATAACCAAACAATCTAACAAAAAATGAAAGCAGTATTATAAATTATATTTATATCCACTTTACAATTATAAAGTGGATGCCGAAACATTGCTAGTTCGCTGTCATTAAAGCATCTTTCTCAAGCCTCAGGGGATCCACCAACACACCAAGCATGGACTGGGTAGCTTGACAAGATGATGTACCTTTAAACTAATTCTTCTTGTCACCTTTTTAAACTTGAAGAAGTGAAAAGCTTTGTGTAAGCATAAGCGTTTGATTGACACATCTACACATAAAACCTCACACGCTGAGAGTCCGTGCTTCTAAAGTTTAGTAAAGAAGTTAGTGTTCTTTTTAACTCTTTTTTTTCTTCTATGGCTTTGGCAATTAAAAAAATGAGACGGCGATAGATCAGTGGGGAACCTGCCTGGGCATCACTTCATCATTTATTTTTTTCTGCTCTAACTGGAGTTTCATCCCAAACCGAGTGTCACTCTGCATGGGAAAACCACCCAGTAACTATTAAAGAGTTCTTCATGTCAGGATTTCACCACACTCTTGAAATATCAAACACATATAGCTCATTAAAGAACAGCATGTTTAATATTTTTAAAGCAACTAAGGCTATACCAGAGCTAGCTTCTCAGTATGCCATTTATTTTTTATTATTATTCACTGTGACAACTGATTTTTTTATGCGACATTCCCTAATGCTGAATTATTTACTACATTTCTGTGTACAGTTCTCTGGGATGCATGTGCACACTAAGCTCTCCACTTACTCTGCAGAGATCAATGTTACACAATGTCTTTAAAATGTCTCTGAATGCAGAAAAAAAAAATACTTTCTAAAGCTGCTAATTGTGTGCATTCAGGGTCCCTCTGTGTAGGTTTGGTAGATAATTAGCCTCATTCTCTGAAGTTCTGCTTCCTTGTTCGTGTTCGGAGTCCACTGCCTGGTCTTAGACTGTGATGAGGAGTGTAATCATTGCTTTCGATGCGTCTGACTATGTTTAAAAATGCCACAAAGTTTAAGGAACATTGTTTTTTCAAGCATAAATCATTTTAACCAATCACAGGTGGAACATGTATAAGAGATGACCATGGCTTCAGGATGATATTTTACCTTTTCAAACACAATACAGATGAACTGGCTGATTCTTAATAATGCAGTGAGAAACAGTGATTTTTTCATAGATTTGGATCAAATATTAAAATCAAATCCCTATAAATATCCCTTTGATTAAAGGTTAATGTTCAAAGTTCTCGGAACAACGAGCTGTGAGCTCATTATCCCTCTGCATAACTGAGGTACCTAAAGGCTCCTTCCTAGTCATCGCATTCACTTGGCATACTGTAGCAAGAAATTACAAAAAAAAAAAAAAAGCTGGATGATTTACAAAATGAAGCAAGATGGTTTCAGCTGATTTTGGATATAATTACTCTGCACTGTCACACACTCAATATGAGCAGAAGATTTCAGACTTTGACTTGACCTTTCTTGTTTGCTATCTACTTTAAGCTCTGACAGGAGATTAATTTAGGCTATTTGAGAGTGTGAAGAAATTGAAGGTGGTGGTGATACCAGTTGAGAGAGAACAAGGAGCTCTGAACATGAGTCACGCTCCTGTTCTGCAGTTATTTGATCAGTCGTGGAACGCACTATGAGTGAATCAAGATTGATCTCAGTGCCTCGCTGTCAGTTTCTGTTTATTTGACATTCTTCATCAAGGAGTTTTTATATCTTAAAAGCTGCCTGATTCCCTATCTGTTAAGATGGAGAAAGTTCACTCATGCGATGTGCCAAACAGGGTAGCTGCTACACACTTTAGCTGTGTGTTTGGAGAATTAATGAGAACATCTGTTTACAAGCCTGTCAGTGTTGGCAAGCGCAACATCGCAACATGTCGTTTCTTCACTAAAATGTATGCCTACAGCACAGCAAGGCAGAGGCTATACATCATTAAACTGAGAACTGGCAGCATTCAGTAGCCCCACCTCACCTCTGTTTTCAGACAGAATACAAGGTCTAACCCCAAAAATAACACTCGGTGTAATGAATATGTGGACTCAAGTGTGGGAGATCAGTATGCTGCTGCTGTAGATAAGCATCAGCCCTCAGCAGACAACTGAAGTTATACTGGGAAGTCCAAAGCATGAAATGTTAGATATGCATGCATTCTGCTTCGGGATATCTGAAAAAGAAGTGCAGCGTGATGGTCCAATGCTACCCCCTACTGGAATGTTCTCTTTCTCTCTTGCATGCGCTATCTGAATCCAAGAAGCTTGGAGCATTTGAACAAAACGATAAGAATGAAGGAGCTGAAATGTCTTTAATGTCTTCTTATAGTCATCTGAGTACAGATATTACAGTGATCTGAAGATTGAGGTTAACAGAATAAGTGGTTTGTCTGCATCTCTCTAGTTCAACATGAAATGAAGTTGGCTTCCCACTCCTAGCTCACTTCACAAAGAGAGTCAAAGTGCAAGAAATTTCAGCAAAACGATATAGAGTGGAAGAGTCAGGGTTTGTCGTCCTGTCCGTTTTTAGCACTAGGCCAGAGCACAGAGATGTGGTATGGCCTCAGCTCCTCCTCTGGCACCAAACTAGGTGCGTGGCTCATGAGGTCATGACCTCTGAAGGATTTGGGGAAGGCAATGACATCCCTGATGCTGGAAGCCCCTACGATGATGGACACCAGCCGATCTAAACCTAAAAGAGGAGAATAAACAGTAAATCTGCTATGAAAACGCCCAGAACACTTTCACAGTTTATTATCGGATTTTCAGCACTAGTTGAAAGTTTGTTATTTTTTGAGTCATGGATAGAAAAATAATTCTCAGATGGACACACAATTTTGTATTGACTTTCGAGCCCTCGGAATAGTCCGCAGTTCTGCCGAGTAATCTCTGTCAGACAATCAATTTTAGCTTGGAGCATGACCGCTGCTGATGTGGGGTGATAACTTCAGAAAAATATTTTACTCACAGATGCTCCGCTATGACCTTATTTTTTTTCGCACTGATGGATCTCGGTGGGTAGCAGGTGTCAAGGTTGGAGCTTACCTAATGCAATCCCGCCATGTGGAGGGGCCCCCGAGTCCAACGCTTCCAGAAGGTGAGAGAGGAGAGACGGGTCCTCCTGTAACACGGTGGAGTGAGTCACAATGCAAGAACATCCTTTATTACGTTTAGAAGCTTTATTAATATTGCATTACACTAGACTACAGACAGAAAATACATTAGTACTTTGATTCCATATTATTTAAAAATCACCATCATTTTACATCTGGATATTGTCAATGATTTAACATGCTCCATATTTTCTGCCATGCACCTGAATGGGGATATAATAATCTTATTTTGCCTACGCTCATCAGCCACTTTAATAGGACTTATACACCTGCTCGTTCAGGCAATTATCCAAGCAGCCGATCGTGTAGCAGCAGCGCAATACATAATATCATACACACAGCTCAAGAGCTTCAGTTAAACTTCACACCTGAAAATGGGGAAAACTGCAGTGATCCTGGTGACCTTTACTGTGGCATTTCATTGGATTGAGTATTTCAAAAACAGCTTTATTTTATTTTTTTAGCTTTCTACTCACAGCATTCTCATATTTTACACAAAATGGCATGGGGAAAAATGGCAGCAGTAAAAACTCCCTTAGATGGAAGAAGAAGAAACCTTGAGAGGAACCAGACACAAAATGGAACCTCACAACCGTGTTATTATGAATAATGTCATTTCTATAGTCATATACAGTCTGACAATCGTGTATTGATTAGGAGGTTGTTGTAAATAAAAGGCAACTTTTTCTGATCTTCAACTGTCCACTATCATGTTATTTCATCTTACTGTATAATTGCTGAAACGAGCAGGGATACAGTCTTTCCTATTAAAGTGACCAATGACTACGTTGAGGTATTTTGCTGTAGTGCACTTGGATGATATAGATATGGATAATGACAATCAAATCACACATAAAAGAAAAGGAAATGACATAACAGTGGTGAGTTGTGGAATTGTTACATGAGCTACATGGTACAAATATTCGTAGAGAACTGCTTTCAGTGAAACAGAACAAAGCGACCAGGGTCACATGGGAGATATCCAGCCACTGTGGATCCAGCCAAAAGCACTAAGCTGTCACACTGCATTCTACCCGGCTCTAAACCAACTGTTTCAGCTTTAAATAGAGTAAAGCGTTACCACAGCGACGGTGTGCAAGTCAGTAGAATGCTGTGGGAGTGTTAAGCACCGGTGATAAAGCACTGCTCTAGAAACACTTGCACACAACACAAACAGGAGAGGTTCACAAGCTAGAATGCACTCATGTATCTACTTTGCAATGCTTGTTAAATTGCAAATGCTTTACTTTGAGGATGTTCTCCAGGATGTAGAGCTGTTGGGCAGCATTGTGGATGCGGATGGAGCCACCACCGATCTCACAGCCGTTCAGCACCAAATCGTAATGTTGGCCACGTGCCTATAAATGGATGGATATCATTGAAGGAGAGGTGTGGATAAAACACAAACAGAGGAGGTGACACGAATGTTAAATCAGCCATAAACACACACAGACGCCACCGTGCTAAAGTGGTGCTGGTTTAAATCATTCTCTTTTCCCCTATGTGGAAAGTGACAAAAATGTGGTCATTCAGAACCGTATGTAATCACAGACTCGCTCTTTGCAGCATCCCAACCTTACTATCATTGTGAAAGCTACCGGGGTTCTGTGGTGTAGTGTTGTATTAGTAGTAAAGGAAATAAAGTGTGGAATAAAGGTGCAGTGCACCTTGTGTGGCTGGGTGTAGAGTAGGTGGGCATCCTCAGGCATGGGTGCGGTGAAAGGGTGGTGTGCAGATTCCAGTTGCTCCGGTTCATCCTCTTTAGGTAAAAAGAGGGGAAAGTCCACCACCCACAGGAAATGAAAGACCGAAGGGTCACGTACAGGCACACCGCGACCCTCCAATAGCTCAGCACACTGCAACCTTAATTTCCCCAGAAGCGGACACTGCGAAAAAAGACACATAAAAGTTTTATTTTATAATTAAAACCTTTTTTTTTGTTTTTTGTATCATAAGGAGACAGCACCCATGGTTTTCAAAGTGGGATAAGGGAAGCATAACTAAAAAGTCCATGGAACATCAACTGCGATTTGTTGATTTAACTGACTAAACACAGTTGGGGTTTTACAACTAGCAAACATTAACCATGAGCTTATTTAAGTTGCTTCCTTTCAATGTTCCTTTACACTAATCATAGAGCATCATTGAGTTTTATAGAGTAAAAAAAAAAGTGTATGCAGAGAGGCATAAGGATAAAGTTGAGCAGTGGGAAAACTTGAACGGGTTTGGGTTACCAAATGGAGTGAGGGACACAAGGTCAATGAGGTTCTGAGGTCGAAATGAGCAAGACATCTCATTTGTTCCATTTGTGGTTCCTGTGCGTGCTCGGAAAAAAACATGGTAAACTCCCACTAGTGAGTTAACGTAGAGCGATACGAGGCTGAACGACTGAATTCTGTGCAACAATCCTATGTTTATGTGTGTTCTGTAAATTGCTGTCTTATCCTCTGCACCAATATGAAGAGATGTTTGTTCTACCTTCATGGAGGGATTTTGTTTCAGGGTTCGTTGGAATTTGCTTTATACACGTGAGGACTTTACACCATCTGCTGTCCTTTTATAAGGTCAAACTATGATGCATCCGTGTGAGAACCAGTAGAAATAACCTACTAAATATGAAATATGAAATAACATACTAAATGTGAGTTAGTGCAAATATAAAAGATCAAATGTTGAGAAAGGTAGCCACAGTCCATCAAGACAAAAGCCTCCTGCCTCATCAGTGTCAGCATCTTTCCATCGGCTACTGGCCTCATCAACAATATCCAGGTCTCACCGTGGTGTCTTATCCACCTCCTTGGACATTACAATACGACACACATGCGTTACATTAACACATACAACTCAGACAGCACCTGCACCTTCGTACCTTCCTACCTCAAACTGTGAGAATTTGCATAATGCTTCTTTTTTTTTTAAATGTCTTAAATTTTGTATATAATTGTTATGGTTTTTTTTCTGAAAATTCAATAATTAAACAAACTATTTATTTTTTCACTCTGTCATTCCTTTGTGAAGTGCAGAAATATGCAGGATGTTGCTGTAAAGCAGCAGAATATTTAACAGATGGTTAAAAACACTTAAGCACTATACTTACAATATTGACAAACCTAATCCATGTAATGTCAAAGTAATCACTAATGACTTTATGCCAGTGCTGCAGTTACATCCCCAATCAGTCATTTCTCTCCAACCATCAGATGAAAGAGCTAAATTAACACAAACACTGATGATTGTGAAATCAGTTCCGATTTAGTTTTGTGGGAAAAGAAATAATTAATAAACTGCAGCCGTATTTTAAGCTTGAATTGAATTACAGTGTGGCGTTTCTAGCGGAGCAGCTGCACTTTGATGCTCTAATGAAGCTAAATGAAAGGGTGTTATTATGGCTGCATGATGAGTGTGTGTAGTCATGCGTGCAGTACACACAACACGTTCCTGGGCTCCGGCAGCAATGACGAGCAGGTCTCCGGCATTGGCGCTGGTCTTCAGCAGCAGCTGCAGCCTTGTTGTGTCCGGTATCAAGCGACCGAGAGGAGATTTGATGGATCCCTCTGCCCTAACCTGCATACAGTCCACCTCCTACACAGCAAAAGGACATACACAGGACAGAGCAGCATTTACCACCTGCTCACCAGAATTTCAGAAAGATCTGAAAAATTAGCTAGCACTAGTTTCATTTGGTGTGCATATTTATTTTTTATTGCAATGCAATTAATTAAAACTTTTAATTAGTCAAAGTGTTCATCTATGTCTGCTACCACATGATCGCCGATTGTATAACTGCATGAATGTAGCTGTACATTCTGTAACTTGTGTGCCAAGTGTAAAGCTTTGGTCTGTAAAAGTAGATTTTTTCGGAGGCCTTTGTTTATTAGAAGAGAGTCCTAGCCCGAGGTGCCGCAGTGGCTAGGAGAGCAGACGTCAAAAAAAATCAAATAAAATAAAAAAAAAAATCCTTATCATGACTTTAGTCATCAAACGTTTGACATCTTGGGTCATTCATTTTGTCAGACAGCATAAAGACAATTAATGTCAAACCACTGCAAATTACGATTAGCTGGCAAGCGATATAGATTTATGTAATGTAAAATTCCCTTTCCTGGGAGAAAGCTCACACAAAAGGAGCTTGCTACTTGTGTGTTTTCAAGGTCATTTCATTCTGAGATGCCCTTTTTCCCCTCCGCCTGATGGCCTACAGACAGACCAGAGGAGTATTTGCTATTGTGAGTTTAACTTTCCCCTTCCCGTTTTTTATCTACTTTTTCCAGACGTCATAAAAATTCAATAAATCTGACGAATCTTTTTTGCCCCTTTTGGGCTTGATTTACTTTTAATTAACCGACTCCTTATACCATTTTTATCTCATTTAATTCGTCTCAGTTCCCTGAGGACTTGTAATACAGCGAGACAGCGGCCTTTGGTTTCAACCTCGTCCGACGACCACTTTACTGTATGTTCTTCGTAAATCTTCGTAAATCTTCGCAGAAGCTTTAGTACGCCCTGTTACCTGCTGTCATATCAGCAAGAAGAACATTTGCTGTTTATTAAGATCATTAAGGCAAAAACCAGAAGCAGGAAGAACCACAATGTATTGTGGTACTTTTGTGCAGAAGTAGAGCATATTGGTTGTTCGCTGGTTTTATGGGGCAGTATGGGTGAAAATAAAACCTCCAGAGAATATCACTGTGTCCAAAATGCCAGCCTACCTCCTATTTCCCATAAACATCATTATGGGCATTATGGGTATACTGCACCTGCTAGGGTAAATCATTTGGACACTAACCTATTGCAGTGCATTGTGGATTTCATTAGTGCACTAGATAATTCATTAAGTGTTTGGACTTCACAGATCGATTCATACAGCATTACAAACTGGCTCAGAGTCAAATTAGTTTTTTTTTTGTTATGGATGAATTGTGGGCTTTAAACTTTGGCTTCTGAGATGTTTCATGACAAATGAAGAGTTAAGTAAATGAAGATGAAACATAATGTCTTTGTAGCAGGCAGAGGTGTGGTTTGGGGCAGGGGTCCAAAGCAGGAGTGTTGGGGAACAAGCAAATTAACATGGCACACCTGTCACTTATTAATGAATGACGTAACACAGCTTTCTCTCTCTGAGCTGAGCCTTGCTGCTGGAATGCTGCAAAGTTGTGTTTTGGCCTTTAAATGCCACTTGATAAGACGAAGAGTGAAAAGTGACAGTACATCATGTGGTAGGACGAAACAGACACAGAAGCCATGTGGCAAGATGGCAAAGATGCATGGTTGGTTGTGTCTTGCTGGTGCATCTGTGACCAGAACAGTAAGTATTTGTTATGCATTGACAGCCACGGTATCCAGAATAAAGTCAGAATACCACCACAAAGGGTAAACCACATCCACAAGGAGTAACTGTTAACGCAGAAGGAGGATGAGGAAGCTGTCTGAAAGGAATGTTTGGGTATCAACCTGGATTGTATCAAAAAAAAAAAAAAAACTCAAAACACAGCTGCTCAACTTATGGCAGAATTAAAATGCACAACTTGACACCCGCCGTTTCGATCAAAAATGTTTGCCGGGAGCTCCACAGGGTCAATATACATTGTTGGGCTGATACGTTTGCTTGTGCCAGTGCAAATGTTGGTTTCAATGGTGCCAGCAGTGGAAATCTTAGGGCTCTCTGAAACACTTTTTCTTGAGCATCAATGTTTTTCCTACATCCGAGAGAGTTACGGTGTGGAGAAGCCCCAAAGAAGCTTACCACCTTGTCCAGAGTGAAGTATGGCTGTATATCAGTGATGCTATGGACTGCAATATCATGGCATTCCCTAGGCCCACTACTTGCCCTAGATGGGTGCATGACTGCCAAGACATGACTGTCAGAAAGGGGCATGAAACTTCTTTGCAACAAAATGCACCCTGGTGCCACCTCCCTCGCCATATAAGTTAAACACACACCCGTCCAACCCCATGTAAAAAAAATAAATAAAATAAAATAAAAAAAAAAGGTATTTTTTTCATACCACAGCACTGTTGGATTCCCAATTCTGATATGCTTAGGTATAATACATCAGAACTATATTATCATACTGGTAGGGTGGTCACGTTTTGGGGTTGTATAGACGATTCATAATGTCCATTTGGAATTGTTTGCCCAAGAAATTTGAGAAATAATGTTCCACAGTAAACTGAGGAAGGCAGGATGTCCCTTTCTTTGATAAATAAATACAAAGCAGAAAGTTGGCAGAGCTAGAAACATGGTGTTCTAGCAAAAGAATCAATTCCAGGTTGGTGTTCTTCTAACAGCATTTTTTTTCCCTTTTTCTGTACATTACAAGTACAGGTAAAAGCAAAGCTTTAAGTAATTAATTAAGTACACAGTACTAGAGGACACTTAAAATAAAGTGGGGCCAAACAGGTCAAATCACAGCAGATTACAAATTACTAATACACATTTGTTACTGCAAGTGCGTGCAAGAGAGCTCCAGAGAACATGTGCATTTATCATTCCCTTTCTAACTACGCGTGAGGAGCCTCCAGATTCAGCCAAGACGTACCCTGCGAGTGTGGTCTACCCTTGCCTCTAGGTAGGAACATTTTTACTATGATATCAGCTTCATGGATCACTTTTAGATAAATATTTCATAAGAGATGCCCTTATCTTGGTTGCTGTGTGCATTATAACCGCTACTGATGTTTCTGTAATGTTGAGAAGGACAAAGGAGAAAGAGAAGTAAGTGAGTTAGATGCATGGATGAAGGGAGGGATAGATACAAATCAAAAAAGGTCTTACTTGGTTGAACTGAGTCCTGGCTACTTGTTTCAAGCACTCCATGTCCTTGCCCTTCAAGTGTTTCTGGAAAACAAAAGAAACAATCATATATGCACAGTATATGAACATAGTTAACAGCATACGGTGAAGAGGTTGAAATGATATTTGAATAGATTTTTCTGGCAAAAAAAAATAATAAATAGCAATAGACGGTTCTAGTCCTGATTCTGATCCTAGACTGAATCTTTTAATATAATAGATCCAGACAGATTGTTCTGGTAGCATTTAGACTACTGTAACTGATTACAGGTCTTATTACGTGTACAAGTCTTGTTACCCCTGACAGGAGTATGTAGAGGTAAACGAGTGAAAATCTTGTGTACCAAGAACAAGGGCACATCTTTCAGCTCCGGTGTCCTTTTCCTTTCAGTGAATTGAACCATCAGTTAGAAAAAAAAAGCAGAAAGCCTTAGTTTAAAGGTGGCTCCTGTATCAATATATCAAAAGGTCAAAAACTGAATTCTGAAGTATTGCATGTGAACACGGAGGGGCAAAATAATTTCTTTTTCACATAGTGGAACATATAGCAAAACATAAAGAGACTTCTAAAGGACACATTAGGAAGGACTGAATAATGTTAAAAGATGAATGAAGCTGATATCAGAAACTGATATTTTATTACTGTTCTTCTTCTTCCCATTAAATGACATTGCCTCTGGTCAAACAGAGCTATTAAAAAGCAATTTGAAATCCCTCTTCATGACAATAGGAAGAAATCTGTTTCCCCATTTCTCATATTGAAGGTAGAGGGATACAATAAAGTCACGTATTTGCTTTGAATAAATGGCGTCAATATTGCTGAAGATCTCCTGTTCAATGTAACTAATACAACATGGAATTGTTTATAGTGGGGGGACACGTGGCTTAGTGGTTAGCACGTTCGCCTCACACCTCCAGGGTTGGGGGTTCGATTCCCACCTCGTGTGTGTGGAGTTTGCATGTTCTCCCCATGCCTCTGGGGTTTCCTCCGGGTACTCCGGTTTCCTCCCCCGGTCCAAAGACATGCATGGTAGGTTGATTGGCATCTCTGGAAAATTGTCCGTAGTGTGTGATTGCGTGAGTCAATGAGAGAGTGTGTGTGTGCCCTGCGATGGGTTGGCACTCCGTCCAGGGTGTATCCTGCCTTGATGCCCGATGACGCCTGAGATAGGCACAGGCTCTCTGTGACCCGAGGTAGTTCGGATAAGCAGTAGAAGATGAGTGAATGAATGAATGTTTATAGTGGAGGCAGCATTTTTTTTCCAAACTGAAGTTGCTGTCTTATGGTATACACTTGAGAGTTATTTTAAAAATATATATTCAAACACTTCCATTATCTATAACATACTAAAACTCTAATTGAAAAATAAATAGCTGTCCTTTGGGGTAAATAGTATAACCAATATAAGCGTAAGCTTCCACATTTTCTTTTCCACATGTTACCCTTACAGTGTACCTCAGAAATAGCAGAAAAACATTTGCCTTTTTTTTAATAAAACGTTTTCTATGCCTTCCCCTGATGTTTGAAAATGTCAGACATACATTCCAGCAGTGCAACCTGCTAGTGGCTAGCGGTGCCTTTCTGTCCAATTAAAATCATTACTCGTAAACGTGATTCAGTACATTTCTCCTGGACAGCCATCATACCTCGCTGTGGTACAACTTCGTGATCATGCTTGGGTCATACCTCCTGACAGAGAACCTTGAATGTAAATGACAGTGCAAACAGCTTCATCCACTCCATGTTTGAGTTCAGGGAGAATTAGCCAAGCACAATGCAAGCTAAACTGTGTATCATGTCCACAAGCCAATGAAGCAACTTTCATAACCAGATTCTCAGATTTGGCAATCCAATTATTATAAAAGTTCTAATGAAATATGCCTGAAGTGCCTTCTTATTCACAGTAGTGGCTTTTTGGCAGGTAGATTGTTGACCTCTTAGCTCCTGTAGCTTTTGATCAAGAAGTATGACAGGTTTATGAAGTAAAGTTGAGCGTCTAATAAGTGGCAGAGCAGTTTGGAAGGTTTGAAGATTTCTTTAGTATTTCACCACAACTTTTTCTGCTCTGATTCATATGCTTATCGTATATATATGCTTATCATATATATATATATATATATATATATATATATATATATATATATATATATATATATATATATATATATATTTGCTTTATGGGCTTCAAGTTTAACAGCAAATGGTCCACCTGCAGGAACTAGCTCAAATAAGATAAATAAATGATCAACATTAGCCAATATTCTGTAGCCTGAAGTAGTGTTAATTTCCTCAGACGAGACGAGACGAAATATGTTCGTCAACAACCTTTTTTTTTCATGACTAAGACGAGACGATGACAAGACTGCACCACTGTCCAAAAACGCTGACTAAGACTAAATTAACATGCATTATTGTTGACGAAAAAAGACGAGGCGAAAATGTTTTGTATAAAATAAAAACTAAGATAAAATCTCTCTTCATTTTCGTCTACAATTGTCTCTGCTTTTTCATCAGCTGTTACGCCTTTAAAATATTCACAACGAGTTCGCGGCTTAGAAACAGCTTAGAAACGGCTTAGAACGCGGCTTAGTGCGTAGAAACAATTCGTCCACACACCGCTCAAAAAAAAAAAAATCCTGAGCGCAAGTCCACCCCTGGTCTAGGCTTTTTTGTTAAATTATATTTCCTGTCGCTGCACAGGCTCTTTTATTGTACATGACAGCTTATGTCCCGATGACCGGTCTTTGCATTACGATTAAAAGCAGTATCAATAAAGTAAAAAATGTGATGTGCGGTCAAGTTCGAGTGAAACATATGTGAAACACTTTTTTTACTGAAATGTTTATCAGTAATAATCTCAGTAATAATGTGTTATTTTAAAAAAGACTACAATTTTTTGACTAAAACTAGACTAAAATTAAAAGACTTTTAGTCGACTAAAACTTGACTAAGATACCTTGAGTTTTCTTTTGACTAAAACGACGAGACTTTTAGTCGACTAAAACTTGACTAACAAAAAAAGATATGTGAATGACTAAATATGACTAAAACTAACAAGGACATTTGGCACAAGACTAAGACTAAATTAAAAATAGGTGAAGAAATTAACACTAGCCTGAAGTTGGTGCTATATTCAGGCCATGTATATACACAATAATGATATTTTTATCTTTATCTTTTCCAGCACCACTCTCATGATGTTGTTGTCCCCAGCTCCAGAATCCCTGATCTAGATTATAGTAAAGCTTCAACAGGATGGTCTTATTTTATCTCACTCTCAACGGAATTGTTCTCTTTATAAAGGACTAAACGAATTAATGTTAACCTTTACTTGCAAATTCCTGGCCCTCCATACCAGGCCCCTTTAAATATTTTGCCACAGCTAACAAAGAAATAATTTTGTGAGAAACTCATTAGGTTTGACTATATGATGACTGTGTTTGAGAGAAAGAGACAGCGAGCTCGTATCTCTTACTTACGGCTCCGTCTGGAACACAGATGGCCTGGACACAGCCGCCTGGTTGGACGATGGCTTCCCTGATGAACTCAATCTGTGTGTGCTGGAACGTCTCGCTAACATCCGTAAGCTATACTTGCAAAAAGTACAGCCTTGTTAGTAAAGAAATCCTTGAATGTAATTCTCTCATACCAGCATTAAAATGAGAGCCACACCAACCTTCATTCCAAATCTAGTGTCGGGTTTATCCACTCCATAATCTTTCATTGCTTCCTCGTATGTCAAGCAGGGGAAGGGGATGTTGATTATACCTTTGTCTTCTGGCCAGGAGTACTGCAGCAAGCCTTCAATCAGAGCCATGATTCCAGCCGCATCCACAAAAGACATCTCAATGTCCACCTGCAAGCACAGAAGACTTTTTTGTTACAAGACTGTGCTTTTGTGCTACTGACATTAGTAGCAGATCTGACCATGTCTAGGTTGTGGGTTCGAGTCTCGGGCCAGCCACTACTGAGGTGCCCTTGAGCAAGGCACAGAACCCCCCAACTGCTCCCCGGGCGCCGCAGCATAAATGGCTGCCCAATGCTCCGGGTGTATGTTTACGGTGTGTGTGTGTTCACTGCTGTGTGTGTGCGCACTTTGGATGGGTTAAATGCAGAGAACGAATTCTGAGCATGGGTCGCCGTACTTAGTCACGTCACTTTCACTTTTCACTTTCAAGTCATAAGCCATTCTGTTTTGTTTATTTTAAGTTTCCTATCTAGGCTATTAGCACAGCTAGCAGTGTGTGTGGGAGGCAGAGAAAGGCAAATCATCCCATTTCAGCATTTACTGGAATTCAGAGCCACACTCAATTCTCACATGTACTATAGCCAATCTTGGGATTTTAAGGGTCATTACCTGTGTGAATTCCGGCTGCCTGTCAGGTTTGGAGCCTTCATCTCTGTAGCAACGTGCCAGCTGAAAGTACCTGAGATTACAGCACACACATAGACAATGAGAAATTTGGTTCTTTCCAAAACTGTTGACACAAAGTTGGAAGTACACATTTGGATAGGATGCCTTTATATTCTGTAGCATTACAATTTCCCTCAAGAGGCTCAAACATGTTCCAGCGTAACCGGTGCACCGGTGAGCTCCGTGCGTGACATTGAGCTCCATGATGACATTGTTTGCTAAGGTTGAAGCAGAAGACCTCAAGTGGCCTATACAGAGCCCTGACCTCAACCCCATGTTGGAATGAACTGGAATGCTGTACACCAGACATCCTCGCCTGAGACCTCGCTAATGCTTCTATAGCTGAGGGACAGACTCCCATAGCCACACTTCCCAGTAGAACGGACGTTATTAGAACAGCAAAAGAGGACTACATCTGGAATGGGATGTTCAGGTGTCCATAAACTTCTACATGTAAATGTTTACATCAAATCAGCTACTTTCAGTCAGTTATGTCTTTTAATGTTGCTTAAGGTATCAAGACATCTAAAAAAAATGACACTGATATTACATCATCATATAGCCCAGATCCAAAGAAGACAACAGCAATATTTACATTTACGGCATTTGGCAGATGCTCTTATCCAGAGCAACTTACATCTCATTTATACAGCTGAGCAATTGAGGATTAGGGGCCTTGCTCAGGGGCCCAGGAGTGGCAGTTTGGTGGCCCTGGGATTCAAACTCAGACCCTCCGATCAGTAGTCCAACACCTTAACCACTAAGCTACCACATCACTGGCAACAAAAACAGGATAAGATTTAAACAAAGAATGGAGGCAGGCTACCTCTTCATTGTACCAGGTGAAAGTACTCTTATACCCCGACCTGCCGTCATGCTAGCATTTCTGACATCATGAAGCGATATGCATATATATATGATTATGACAGAAACCTCTAGAAATCCAATTATACTCAAGCATGACACCAAATAAAATGTGGCTTGCAAAAATGTCAGGTTTCATGATTTTTAAAAGTAAAATAGAATAACAAGCAGCAATGCTTGAGTGATTCACCTGTGAAATATTGTTTAATGAATAGGAAGTCTACGAGTCTACAAATTAAACTTAAATTAATTCCATCCATGTTTTCAACACCTTTTTTTCCCCTGATTTGATACTTGTCTGGCATACATTATTTCAATTAAATCCGATTTGGGAAATTTAAGTAAATTCACTGTGTGTCTGAATAGCAATACTAATGTTTTATTTTTTATTCAAATTAATATGTAAAGTGATGTCTCTTAGTCTACTGATACGGCAACAGACTCCTGTGAACACCAGTCCTCCGTCCTACCACAGCTTTCAGTACATTAAAAAAGACTGATTAAAGAATAATATCATTTTGCTTTTAAAAGCATAGGCGAGAAGACAATATGCCTTTTTGACAATAAACCAGTAACACAATACAACTACAAGGAATATTATAGGAATTGTCTGTATTTGCGATGAGCCTGAGGAGACCAGTTCCTTTGCTGTCACAAATGTAATACGAGGCAACGTTAAAGCAAGAGACATTTAAAATAACGACTAATTTAATTACATATAAATAGGAAGATGGCATTCATTCAAATTAACATCTAATAGAGTCTAATTTACTGATTTATTGCCATACGGATTTTTCTCCTGATTATTCTGCTGCCAGCCTATAAAACAGCACATTGTCTTTCTGCACTAAGAACTAGAAATGCCCTACTAATGTGTACTGACAGCAGCAGAAAGCATGAAGCTTAGGCACTGATTAAAAACTCTTGAGAAATGCTATTGGGACTTGCAGTAGAAATGCACCATCCTTTAAAGTGAAGTGCACATTTAATGTGAAAGTGACCACGAGATATTAAATCAAGGTCATCAAATCCTAATGTGTGTGCAAGATGTAGGCTAATAAAAAGAACCCATTTTTTGGTTCGATGGCCTCTCCTGTAAAAACGTGTTTAAAGGGTCACTCGTCATCACGCTTACAACTCACTTCAAGTAAGCAATACACTTCTCTGTATTTATACAAGGTCATCTGTGGTATATAATAAAAAAAGAAACCTTTTGTGGACTCTAGAATGATGAGCCAAATAAATCTTATGTTTATATACATAATATTGCCCTTAAATAGAATTTTATATACAGTATTAACACTGAACAAAAAAACAAGTTTGAAATTCGGTGGTTATGGCAGTTCACGGTAACATCCAGGTCTGTAGTTATGTTACACTGATGTTTGTAATTTCAGCATTAACTCTTCATTAATTCAGTACTAATTAACTCAAGACATGGTCCGTTGTCATGCACATCATTCCTGGGGAAAAAAGTTACCAAGCACTATTAGTTTTTTAGCTCCATTGAAGCAGAATGATGTGTATTCTTACCTATCCAGACCCCCCACCATCAGAAGCTGCTTGAACTGCTGGGGACTCTGTGGGAGAGAGTAGAACGTTCCGGGTTCTCCAGATGGCACCACAAACTCTTTGGCACCCTAACAAGTAAAAGTAAATGGAAATGTAGTACAGTGCATTAAGTCAACACAACGTGCATACGGTTTTATTGTCTAAAAAAAATACAGAGAGTTTACACTATTAAAATAATAATAAAATAAAAAAAAAGATCTTTTATGATCTATAGCAAAATTGTAATCCCTTTTTTGTTCAGATTTTGTATGACTAAATATAATAAGTTGTATTTCATGTCTGCCCTGATTCTGACACCATTTTCTAGCTCACTTTCCTTATAAGGTCATCGTTTCCTGCTCAGGTTGCCCTTGTTACCATGGTAATTAATTGTTCTCACCTGTTTCTTGTTACCCCTCATTAGTCTGTGTATGTATATTCTCTTGGGGTTGCCTGTGTGTTTGCGTTCATTCTGACCTGTGGTTTGTTTTTGTGTGACTGTACTTCCTAGTTACTTGATTTTGAGTCAGGCTTAAGTTAAGTCGTGTTGTTTTGCGGCCAGTCGAAATAAAGTTTTGGACAGAAAGAATTTGTATTAAAACCCCTCAAGCCTACAAATGAGTGCAATGGACGCAAAGCTAGAGTGAGGATTTAGGAGTGTGTCAGCAGTGTGTGAAGCTGTTCGGAGTAGTGACAATGTACTGCAACTGATTAATAATGTCAATCACAAAGGTATCCTTTTCTTAATCACGGTTAATTAGTAATGACATACAAAGCATCCCTGGCTGATTAAGGCCTGCACTGCATACGGTCATCTGGCTGGTTCTGGTCCTTTCATCTCCATGTATAGTAATTAGTGGGTTGTATACACAAAAGCAAATGAATACAAATTTCAATTAAATAAAGTGCTTCAGGTCTTAAATACAGGTCAAATACTCTGAGTTTAATCATGTCTACTTGATTTCAGTCAATTTAACCACCATGTTATTGGCACGTTCACACATACTGAGACTGAGACTGCCTGTATACTTATAATGGCTTTGTTAGAAACGATGCGGAATCACAGAGTGAGCAACCCCATACAACTACTTTACAACCCCCTACTGTGACATACAACCCCCTACTGTGAGTGGCACAAGCCAGTATTGATACTAATCTTAATACATGGGCTTTTACCTACTCAGTCGTATGTCACACTCTAATGTGCTGTCTGTTATTCCACCAGCTAACCTACAGGGTTTACATTTAAGCCCTGATTTTGACTTCTACTTGCTTGTAAGCATTAAAATCATGTACCTGCACTTTGTAACCCTATTTTGACCACTATTCTGACTGCACACTGCCATCTACTTTTCACTAAATATGCCATCACCATGTGCTGATGTTTTAGACTCCCTCCAATCATGATTGACATAATTAATATTTTTTAAAACGATCCATTTATACATTATACAAGTCCATATTAATAGGGGATGTGGTAGATTAGGGGATAAAGCATTGGTTTACCAATCGGAATTCACATCCCAGCTCCAACAATGTCATATTTAATATGGGCCCCTGAGCAAGGCCCTTAACCCTCAATTGCTTAGTTGTATTAAATGAGATAAAACTCTAAGTCTCTCTGGATCAGGGCGTCTGCAAAAATGCAGTAAAAGGAACACTGCTTGACCTGAACATTCATCCAGTTATCCAGTTTGTCAATCAGAAGCATAATGCATAAGATTAAGCGGTTAATGTTCACATGAAGCATCAGTGTGAAATCTGTGACTTTAACTGTAGCATGGTTGTTGGTGCCAGATGGGCTGATCTCCTGGGATTTTCACACAGAAAAACAGAGAGTGCGCAACAGTTGCTCATGACGGCTGACAGGAGTGAAACCTGATCTGTTCTTAAGCTGTGTTTATGTTACCTGCTAAGTATAGTTATTTGTGCATGCATATTAGATATATTATTCAGTGAGCATGAATGAATGTTGTATCCTTGTCTTAGTTCTGTAACTCTATCTCCTTTTTCAACAGTAAGAAAGTAAACCTACCCCAGGGGTCCGTTTAAACAGCGTTGGGGTCTCTACGTCCACAAATCCTGAAGAAATGATAATGCTATTATAAAGTATTATGATGCAAACTGAGCTGGAGAGAATGTAGTTGTCATAGTTTTACCATGCACATTGCACAAGTACTCTCTCATCTTCATCACAAGTCGCGATCGTAGTCTAAGGTTGTACTGCATTTGAGATGAGCGAAGATCGAGATAGCGATACTGCATCCGGAGAGCTTCTGATTTCTGCCACAACAAAACATACGCAGCTGTTATAGATATGTACCAGTAACTAAGCCACAGCATGATAACTCTGCTCAGAGTCCCAGCTCTAGGCTAAATGCCACAGTTGCAAAACAGATTTGCTTGGTGAAAGACTTTAAGCCGATCTGTCACCAGAAATTTATTTAGAAATACCATGTGGAACTCTGAGAACAAGCTAAAAATGTCTGTCTTTAAATAATATGTAATGACAGAAATGAATGCACTGCAGTACAGGCGTACGGTATCCTAATGGGAAAACTCAAAACGCTAACTCCCCGTGACCGCAAAACAATATAATGGAACACTTTTAGAAATGATGCATGAAATGAGCTTCCTTGCAATAAACAACTTGCCTTGACAAAGTCTTTAATCTCGAAAGGCAGTTTGCGGCAGGTGTTCAACACTTCCAGGCTCTCGGCATACACTTCGATTTCTCCAGTGGACATGTTCTGAAAGCAGTAACACAGCAAACAACACAAGCCTTTTCAAATGAGCATTTTATGCAAATCTGTTAGGAAAATATTTCCCTGTACTATAAGTGTGCAATTATGTGTTAAATCCTGACAGATACTGCAACTTGTGAATGAATATTCATAGCATTTCTATTTAATTTAGTAATGATTCAATCCGCAGTAAGTGGATCCTGTCAGAAACGTGATTCGTTAGACACAAACAACTTCCCACAGTCTTCGGTGTGCTCGTGTCACATTGAACAAATCTTTAGAGAGCTCATTAGCTGTTTAGTGCTGGATAAATCTGGAAAATATTATCCTCATCCTCAAATCCTGACCCTGTAGTTTCTAAACAGAGGAGAAGTGTAAAATCTTATGAAGCCATACAATGGGACACATAAAACAGTACGTGCTGATTCATTATTATACCACAGCATGGTTGAATGCTTGAATCTGATTGGTCACACAGTGTGCATTAATTCACTGGTCATTTGGGCTGGAACTTGAATGACAGGTCCATATTTATGTGCTTGTTCAGTATATGTTTTATAATAACCCAGTTATTGAGTGAGTGAGTGAGTGAGTGAGTGAGTGTGAGTGAGTGAGTGAGTGAGTGAGTGAGTGAGTGAGTGTGAGTGAGTGAGTGAGTGTGAGTGAGTGAGTGAGTGAGTGAGTGAGTGAGTGAGTGAGAGTGATTAAGAGAGAGAGAGTGAGTGAGAGAGAGAGATTGAGAGAGTGAGTGTAAGTGAGCAATTAAGTGAGAGATTGAGAGAGAGAGAGAGAGAGAGAGAGAGAGAGAGAGAGAGAGAGAGTGAGTGAGTGAGTGAGTGAGTGAGTGAGTGTGAGTGAGTGAGAGATTGAGTGAGTGAGTGCGTGAGAGATTAAGAGAGAGAGTGAGAGAGTGAGTGGGTGAAAGTGAGCAATTAAGTGAGAGATTGATTGAGTGAGTGAGTGAGTTTGTGAGTGAGTGTGTGTGAGTGAGTGAAAGTGAGCAATAAAATGAGAGACTGATTGCATGAGTGAGAGAAATAGAGAGAGAGTGAGTGTAAGTGAACAATTAAGTGAGAGATTGAGTGAGTGAGAGAGTGAGTGAGTGAGTGAGTGAGTGAGTGAGTGAGTGAGAGTGAGTGAGAGAGTGATTAAGAGAGAGAGAGTGAGTGAGAGAGAGAGAGATTGAGAGAGTGAGTGTAAGTGAGCAATTAAGTGAGAGATTGAGAGAGAGAGAGAGAGAGAGAGAGAGAGAGAGAGAGAGAGAGAGAGCGAGAGTGAGTGAGTTTGAGTGAGTGAGAGATTGAGTGAGTGAGTGCGTGAGAGATTAAGAGAGAGAGTGAGAGAGTGAGTGGGTGAAAGTGAGCAATTAAGTGAGAGATTGATTGAGTGAGTGAGTGAGTTAGTGAGTGAGTGTGTGTGAGTGAGTGAAAGTGAGCAATAAAATGAGAGATTGATTGCATGAGTGAGAGAAATAGAGAGAGAGTGAGTGTAAGTGAACAATTAAGTGAGAGATTGAGTGAGTGAGAGAGAGAGAGAGAGAGAGAGAAAAATCATTGATTGTATCAATGAATCATCAGTTATTCCTTACATAACACCAACTCCAACAGTAGTTCCAATATGTATAGTTGTTCTAGACTGTTTCTTCTATAATAACAAAAAATGTGCTTGAAAATGTAGTTTTTTTGTTTTGTTTTTTTTTAACAAAGACAATGCAAAATATACCAGAGATTTCTATGAGGAGGTATTTAGCATTTTTGGCAGGAGTCACCTCTTTTGTAAGTCAGTAGTAAAGTCAAGTTTAACACCTCAAAAAATCTGATGCTGTATAATGAGTAATGTATGGGATAAAAAAATCCATTAAATTACTGTTAAAAAAAAAACAAAAAAAAAACTGATATGCACTTAAAATCAGTGTAGACTCTTACTGACCAGGCACTGACCAGGTCACTAACACTACTGTAGCAACTGTTTCAGTCTAACAAACTTTCACTAGAAACTGTGAAACATCCCAGTGACTTATACTAAATATAAGCACTACTGGAACGCTGCTCATCTAATTAAAGTGGACTGGGATTAACTGTTAAATAATGGTGTTTATTGACTGCGCTGCATCCTAAAAGTTATCTAAGTTAACGTGACTAATCAGAAGTGTGTTCTGGTGGATCTGTGAAATTTCCTGAAATTCTGGATAATTAATGATAGTTTGTCATGTACAATGTGTAATGTAATGTCAAATGTTAAAGAACAATACAACACTTCATGTCTTAAATTTACAGAATAATTATTACAATTATTTTTTTGATCTTTCATAATTAATCGATTATCTTTTCAGTCTTTACCTTTCAGCCAGGACACCTACCGAATTCTTCTGGCCTTCTGGGCGATGCCTGACTCTTCCCGTCACCTTGATGACTGACTCCACCATTAAACCACAGAAGGCATCCTTCATTTCTCGATGAGACTAAAGCCAAAAGCACAAATTAGAGCATCGAGCAATTCATTTGACCTTAAATAAACGTTTTTTCTTTTCTTTTTTTTTTGCTACCTCGTCCTGTGGTATGAAAACTTGAACCAAACCACTGAAATCCCTCAAGACCACAAAAAGATCCTGTCTGGAATTTAAAAAAAATCTATCTAGTTATTTAGCTGAACATCACTAAACGTTATATGCACATGAATACAATCAAGACATCAGACCTCAAATACTGAACCCATCCACATAACGTAACTTCCTGTCCCACGTGACTGGAGCTCAGTTCTCCACAGGTGTGACTTCGGATAGACAAACTGCTCTGACCTTCAACAAAGATAACAACAATACTGTATAGTTTATATATTCCATTATCTCGTGCCCTATGGTGTCCACGTGTACTGACAGTAAGAAGCCATTTAAAAATAGCCACGACTCTGCGGGTAAGTTATGAAAAAACAAACCAGGTGTTAGGTTCATAGATATTTTGTGAAAGTTACCTGAAGTGGTACTGATGAAATGACAGGAATAAGCCGGGAGGTGTGGGAAGATGGAGTGTGAAGCATAAACGTGTCGTCTGGTTACAGGTATGACTGTGTGTCGTGAAGAGAGACACACACGACGAGCCACGCTTAGAAATAACAATGAAGCGCGTTTATTTGCCATTATACACAAGTCCTGTTTGTGACTGCAGCATTTAGTTCCTACTTCCCTGCAAAGCAAACCATGAGCTGTTTAAACTCGACAAGAAATAAATACTTGAATAAATTAATACAATGTCACCAAATTCTGTACGTTTTAACTATAAGTTAATCAATCTACACTAGCTGTCTCTAGCTAGTATATAGTGAGCTAATGATATAGTGAGGTAGTGATATAGTGAGCTAGTATATACTGAGCTAGTGATACAGTGAGCTAGTATATAGTGAGCTAATATATAGTGAGCTAGTATATAGTGAGCTAGTGTACAGTGAGCTAGTGTACAGTGAGCTAGTATATAGTGAGCTAATATATAGTGAGCTAGTGTTCAGTGAACTAGTGTACAGTGAGCTAGTATATAGTGAGCTAATATATAGTGAGCTAGTATATAGTGAGCTAGTGTACAGTGAGCTAGTGTATAGTGAGCTAATATATAGTGAGCTAGTATATAGTGAGTTAGTGTACAGTGAGCTAGTGTATAGTGAGCTAGTGATACTGTGAGCTAGTGATACTGTGAGCTAGTGATACTGTGAGCTAGTGATACAGTGAACTAGTGTACAGTGAGCTAGTATACAGTGAGCTAGTGATACAGTGGGCTAGTATACAGTGAGCTATTGTACAGTGAACTAGTGTACAGAGCTAGTGATACAGTGAGCTAGTGATACAGTGAGCTAGTGATACAGTGAGCTAGTGATACAGTGAGCTAATGATACAGTGAGCTAATGATACAGTGAGCTAGTGTACAGTGAGCTAGTGTACAGTGATCTAGTGATACAGTTAGCTAGTATACAGTGAACTAGTGATACAGTGATCTAGTGATACAGTGAGCTAGCGATACAGTGAACTAGTGTACAGTGAGCTAGTATACAGTGAGCTAGTGATACAGTGGGCTAGTATACAGTGAGCTATTGTACAGTGAACTAGTGTACAGAGCTAGTGATACAGTGAGCTAGTGATACAGTGAGCTAGTGATACAGTGAGCTAGTGATACAGTGAGCTAATGATACAGTGAGCTAATGATACAGTGAGCTAGTGTACAGTGAGCTAGTGTACAGTGATCTAGTGATACAGTTAGCTAGTATACAGTGAACTAGTGATACAGTGATCTAGTGATACAGTGAGCTAGCGATACAGTGAACTAGTGTACAGTGAGCTAGTATAAAGTAAACTAGTTTACAGTAAGCTAGTGATACAGTGAGCTAGTATACAGTGAGCTATTGTACAGTGAACTAGTGTACAGAGAGATAGTGATACAGTGAGCTAGTGATACAGTAAGCTAGTGTACAGTTAGCTAGTGATACAGTGAACTAGTGATACAGTGAGCTAGTATATAGTGAGCTTGTATATAGTGAGCTAGTGTACAGTGAGCTAGTGTACAGTGAGCTAGTGATACAGTGAACTAGTGTACAGTGAGCTAGTGATACAGTGAGCTAGTATACAGTGAGCTATTGTACAGTGAACTAGTGTACAGAGAGATAGTGATACAGTGAGCTAGTGATACAGTGAGCTAGTGATACAGTGAGCTATTGATACAGTGAGCTAGTGTACAGTGAGTTAGTGTACAGTGATCTAGTGATACAGTTAGCTAGTATACAGTGAACTAGTGATACAGTGAACTAGTGATACAGTGATCTAGTGATACAGTGAGCTAGCGATACAGTGAACTAGTGTACAGTGAGCTAGTATAAAGTAAACTAGTTTACAGTGAGCTAGTATACAGTGAGCTATTGTACAGTGAACTAGTGTACAGAGAGATAGTGATACAGTGAGCTAGTAATACAGTAAGCTAGTGTACAGTTAGCTAGTGATACAGTGAACTAGTTATACAGTGAACTAGTGATACAGTGAGCTAGTATATAGTGAGCTTGTATATAGTGAGCTAGTGTACAGTGAGCTAGTATACAGTGAGCTAGTGATACAGTGAACTAGTGTACAGTGAGCTAGTGATACAGTGAGCTAGTATACAGTGAGCTATTGTACAGTGAACTAGTGTACAGAGAGATAGTGATACAGTGAGCTAGTGATACAGTGAGCTAGTGATACAGTGAGCTATTGATACAGTGAGCTAGTGTACAGTGAGTTAGTGTACAGTGATCTAGTGATACAGTTAGCTAGTATACAGTGAACTAGTGATACAGTGAACTAGTGATACAGTGATCTAGTGATACAGTGAGCTAGCGATACAGTGAACTAGTGTACAGTGAGCTAGTATAAAGTAAACTAGTTTACAGTGAGCTAGTATACAGTGAGCTATTGTACAGTGAACTAGTGTACAGAGAGATAGTGATACAGTGAGCTAGTAATACAGTAAGCTAGTGTACAGTTAGCTAGTGATACAGTGAACTAGTTATACAGTGAACTAGTGATACAGTGAGCTAGTATATAGTGAGCTTGTATATAGTGAGCTAGTGTACAGTGAGCTAGTGTATATATAACACGTGCCAGTCAATTAACGGTCACCTTCCCATTCACTTGAATAACATGGAATCACTTATTCATATCCGTGAACTTTTATATCCAACCGCTATGCTTTAAATAAAGAAATTGAGTCACCTGCTGCGCCATAACTGTCAACATAGATCCTCAAAATAAACCCACTTCATGTTCATTACACTAAGCACGCGAGAGTTTAATACCAACACAGCATACTACCCCACTAAACAGTACACTACAATGATAGTGCACTGCTCCTAGCACACTATTCCTGCACACTGTGTACTACAGTAGTGCACGTTCACCTTGACGTAGCTTACCGTGCGTCATGTAGTTATCAGACTCAACCGGTCAAACTCTCATCCAATCGATCTTTCATCCTTGTTCTGGATTACCAAGGCACCAATATTTCGCAAACCTATAGTAATGTATCACATCATTTTACGTAAAATATATTAATTAGGAAAGGCTTTATTAAAATTCCTATCTACGAGTCAACTTGGTTAGAAAGACTTTACAACCGCGATCGATTAGTTTTCCTACCGCGTTGCATGATGGGATAGCGGGATTTTCAAATCCATATCCGCCTTTACTGGCGCCTGTTAGCCATGGAGGGTCGCGCCAGGTAGGGAACTGTGTTTGTTTCGGTCATGGGCATTTGTGTTAGACGAAATTAAAAGTGCAGCAAGGATTTTATATATGTTTTTAAACATAAAATGAGAGGCGTTGCTGTTTGGCTAATGCTAACGCTAATGCTAGCGCTAATGCTAATGCTAGCGCTAGCTTTCTGTTAGCTTTCCTTCTGGTTTTATCCTAAATATTCTAAATACTATAATAATATAGTATAAAAGTTTTATTTTATATATATTACGTAGTATGTGGGATTTGTACGTGGTGTTTCAGGTTGTTTGAGGTTGTTTTGGTGGTTCAGTAAACAGCTGTGTTTGTGTTTGTGTTGTTTGTGTTGAGCTCAGCAGCTCTACAGTGTTAATAACATGTTCATGACAACGTGTTTGTTGTGTTGCAGTGCTGTCACCACCCCCGCGAACATTCACATAACACGACGAAAGAGTTATGGACGCAGCTGTATGGAGAATCCGTCTGTGTTCTGGCAAACACCAGGTCACTTAAACACCCTCGGCCGCAGGGGCCCTACCAGCAGACGGGTTGCCAGATCCCAGATTACTACGGTGAGTATCTGAGACTTTAGTGTCATCTCCTAATCCGTATCTGGCTCTGTGTGCTTCAGTTTGGAAATGTCACCTTATGATATCCAGGTCTAATAAAAATGACCAGGTTTCAAATAGAAATTTCATGTCACATACACAACCATTTGTAGTAAGTCAAGAAGCTTTTATTGTCATTTCAACCATATATAGCTGTTACAGTACACAGTGAAATTAGACAACGTTTCTCCAGGATCATGGTGCTACATAAAACAAAGACAGAGCTAATGACTTAGTAAGTTAGTCCGAGATCCATAAAGTGAATCTGTGTGACCTGGTGCAAACAGTGCAGGACAAGACAGTTCAGTTATTAACTGTGTGTGGAAAGAAATTGTAGTGTAGTGAAATTTGTAAAAAAGAATCTAATCTAACAATTCTATTACAATATTCATAGTTATAAATAAGAAGGTAAATAGACTAAATAATATTTATGTACAGTGTCATCTTTTTCTATTTATATATATTAGACACTGTACATTAGGAAACTATACAGAAAGATAAATATACATATACTGTGTGTTTGTGTGTGAGAATGAACTAATCATTCTTTTGTAGAAATATGAAGTGAAGTGAAGTGATGTGACGTACAGCTAAGTATGGTGACCCATACTCAGAATTTGTTCTCTGCATTTAACCCATCCAAAGTGCACACACACAGCAGTGAACACACACCCGGAGCAGTGGGCAGCCATTTATGCTGCAGCGCCCAGTGGCAGTTGGGGGGGGTTTGGTGCCTTGCTCAAGGGCACCTCAGTCGTGGCCGGCCCGAGACTCGAACCCACAACCTTAGGGTTAGGAGTCAGACACGCTAACCATTAGGCCACGATGAATGGTTTTACTGTATTGATGGATTTAGAATCTCTTAGATTGGCAGTATTATGTGCAATGGGCAGTGAGGGAGGTTGCAAGGCTGCACAGTGAATTACACAGTGAATTGAATGCTGTTTATCCATTTTACATTTCTGGTATTTGGTAGATGCTCTTCTCCAGGGCGACTTACATTTCTCTCGTTTATATAACTCAGCAGTCGAGGCTTAAGGGCTGTGCAGCGGTGGCGCTAAACTCCACAACCAGTTGATGGTTTTCTCGAGATCTGCTGAACGTAATATGAATACGAAACATTTAATTTATAAATAAAAAGCTGTAATAGGATGCATCCTAGTCTGAGGTGAGGTAACCATGACACCAGAACAACCAGAGCGTGCATGTGTACCTTTCTAACAGCATGTACTGGGTTTGCATACAGTGTACCAGGCAACACAAGCCTAATAATAATTATGGTAATTCTCTTATCCCTGTTGCACAGCATAGTGACTGTACGGCTCATCAGCTGAAGCATTTCAGCTTTGGTGTAATTTCATGCTGATTTCTACACGTTATTCTTCATCTTTTTATTTGACTTTTAAGCTTTTCATAATGGTGTCTCTTCACTGTAATAATAGTCATTGCCTCAATGATATCTGTGGGTCTTTCCCAGTAATCTACGGTCTTCTGTTCAGACATGATCTGTCTCTTCTTTGTAGATTGTACTTTATTTCCATGGTTTCATAGCTGGCTTGTATTCACAATTTTTCCTTCCTGATTAACTGAATAGTGCAAGCTTTAGCTGATAAATTCACAGTGAAGTGAAGTTACTCCCCTGCTCTGTGCTTTAATTATTGTGAGCATAGTGTATGTTGATGTAAAGAATCATGAAAACAATATCTTCACCTCTGTTTACTGCAGAGTAAAGTGGACACAGACCAATTGGCCCTTCTGGTGAAGCACGAGTGGAAGCTGGCGTACGTCACCCCGCTGTACCGATTCCAGTACACGCAGCTCAAACTGTACTCCAAGCACCTCACCGCTTTCATCATAGCCGAGAAGCAGCAAGGGGTCGCTGTCGAGGTGGGGCTGGAGGCAGGATTTAAAGTCTCGCTCTCCACCGTCCACGGAATGGCAGAAACCGAGGACGATGCAGAAACTGTTTTCATTCAGGTAAATTATGGGATGTTAGTGAAATATTTGTGTACTCGTGGCCTCAACACCGCATCAGCACATTTCTGACTCCTACAGTGTGTGTTTTATACACGGAGCTCTTTTGAGTTCTTGTATCTGACATTGGTCTGAATGATGTGATCGTTTCTATAACAGCTATGATTCAAATCACAGGTTTCTGTTAATGCCTTTGGTCTAATGTTATGGTTTCTATAGTAACAACTCACCCAGGTACCTATGCCTGGATGTGCTACATAATCACCTGAGATTAATAACAAAGGAATGACTTATAAATCATTTCAAGGATGCAAACAACAATGAACAAGTTACAATGCTGCTGTGCATTGTTTCCAATATTTATACTATGATATTTTTAACTGCATAAATACATTCTCACTGTGCGTAACGCATCTCTCGCTCTTGTTTTGAATGAACTAGAAAAAGACACTGATTATAGCCATATCAGGCACAAATCATAGCAACCATAACAATCCTCACTCCATAGCTGTGACCGGCTGCTGTGACCGGATGCGTCTTGTGTGGATGCTTAAGACGGACCTTAAGAGCAGAGATTTTTTTTTTGTGGTTTTAGATGAGGATAAAGCACTTTGGATCACTTTATAAGATTAAGAACGGTCATACGAAATGTTTTTATCAGAGGTAAAAAGGCATATTGTAGCTGTGGATATGATGATCAGATGTCTAAATACCATTGGCTAAAATTAGCCAGTATATAAAAAGTATGGGGAAAAAAATTTAATTTAAATTTTAGTTCTGCTGATGACACACTTTTATTTTTTTACCCCAGATACACTCCAAAACAATGTTTGGGGCAGACACTCTGAAACCAGTGTGGCGAGGCTGGCTGACCTGCGTGAACGGAGATTGTGAGTACCTGAGGTCACTGCCCCCTGACTTTGTGAGTCTTCCTCTGTTCTGCAGCAGTGGCTCAGAATCCCTCACAACTCTCGTTAAGTCCTGGTTCGAGCGCACCTTTGACTGTAATTTCGGCGCTCTGTTTCTGAACTCTACCACTCTGAACTGGCTGGCTGCCCTGTGGACCGGCTGCCATCCCAGCAGCAACATCAGGTACCTGAAGCTGAGCTGGACCATGCCCACGCAGCCCTCGCTGGACATCCTGTACACAGTGAACCCACAGGACGCCTGGGAGCTGTGGAACAGCATTCACACGGAGGACAGCGCAGACGACAGAATCCACGTCGACGAGGTGCAGCGGTTTATGAACGGACTCGAGACTCACTTTTTCAGACATTTTAAGATCTACTTGTCGGCTGGGACACTCACGAAGGTCTCCACTTCCCACGGTTCAGCGCATCACGAGGGCAAAATCAAGGTAGGCACCATGCATTTGTGTTATTTACTCCTGTGCCACAGAGCTGAATTCTTGTACCTGATCTGATTCTTCTAGACATCCTGTAATGTCTCTTCACTTATAAATGTCAGTTATATCTTCCTGTATGCACACTTAAAGGGCTTTTTTCAGAAAATAGGTTAAATATTGAGCGAACTGCTTATAAACTGGTTTGTATTGTAGAAATGGGAAATGATCCTACTGACAATAACAAACACTCTGGTATCAGGATGATCATGAAAGCCCAGGAATGGCTTCATGTATAAATATGAATTAAAACTGCTCAAGATTCATTAATGATGGGGCGACGTGATCAATTTTTATAGTAGCTATACACATTTCATATATGTGTGTATGTGTGTGTATATATATATATATATATATATATATATATATATATATATATATATATATATATATATATATATATATATATATATATATACACACATATATTCTCTCTTTAAACAACAACAAAAAATACAGCATGTCATTTTGCTGAGAAGCCACAAAGCTCTTTGTCCTGAAGACTCTATTGGCAGAACTCACGCTGACACTGGAGACTCATTCACTAAAGGTTGCTCGTCTTAAAGAACTGTTCTAATTAGATTTATACTCGTTAGAGCTGCTGTAATAGAAAACAAAGCAGAACCTTCTAACCAATCAGAATTGAGAATTCTACAGTGCCATGGTATAAAGACAGTCAGTTTTGCTGCCAGTTTTGTTTACACACACCAAGTTGTTCCAGGTTACCTATTGTGTATTTATTCGGTCATCTTGTGCCCGCTTTGTTAGTGTTCTCATGCCATTGCGAGTCACTGTGTGTGTGTGAACATAAGCAGTATGATCTGAAGGAAAACCATTCATTCGGTTACGTACAGACGGCGAATTTTAATAGAAGATTATCTACAGTGCACTACACTCACTGTCCACAATATTAGGAACACCATACTAACACTTATTCATTTGCTTCAGATTTGTCAGCTGCATGGAAATGATGCCAATCTCATCGGTGTTTATCAGTCACTTATCAGTCTGTAAAATCTGCAGAACACACTGTTGGTGACTTGCTTTGTGACGTGTGAATTTTCACGTCAGAAGTATGAATTATGACACATGGAAATCTAATTGTGGTCATAATGAGCACAGGCTGAAAGAAAGCATTCATTACATCACCAGCCTGAACTGTTGACACAAGGCAGGTTGGGTCTATGGTGTCGATGCCAAATTGTGACCCTACCATCTGCATATCACAGCAGAAATCATGATTCATCAGCTCACTAGATGGATTTCCAATCTTTTGTTGAGCTTGTAGCAATCCAGTGGGGTTTTTCTACTGTCGAACCCCATCCACCTCAAATGTTGTCGCTGTTGATGTGACTTTTGTTCACCATGTAGTCTTGTTGTCAGCTTAAACCAGGCTGGCTATTCTCCCTCTGACCTTCATCACAAAAGCCGTTTCTGCTCCGCTGCCTATCGGATAAGAAAATCCCAGGAGCCTGTTCGGAACAGAGATCCGATTTTCACCTCATACTTTTGGTTTGATGTCAACTGAAGCATTGTACCGCTGCCACACAACGAGCTAATCGAGTAATTACTCAAATGCACAGAGAAGCTCCTATTAAAGTAACTGCAGAGTGTATATTGTTAAAAACACTATTCAAGCTCTGCATGTCTGCAGTGATAATTAGCTGATTACTCAAGAGCCAGGAAAACTCTTAAAGCTCCAGGACCAAAAACTTAGCATGTGAATTAGCTTTTTAGATGTTTTGAACAGTTCAAACCACATTTAATGATTAAGTTGGATTTTTTTTAGAACAGTGAATTTTTATAAACTGAACTGAATGTTGTAAAATCTAATTCGATTTAAATTCCAAGTCATTTTTCACCCAAATAAGAAATAGGAATATTTCCGGCTGGTGTTGTCTAATATAATGCTGTCAGGAACAAGAAAATGTAATAACGTTAAGTTCCTGTATTCATATTTCCCAGAAAGTTTTTAATGAAAGTTCTGAGTGACGTGGTGTTTCTGTTTCAGATCGGCAGCAGCGACTACATCAGCACCTTACTGACCCTTCTGACAGAGTGCGCCCTCCGCAGGACACCCGTTTAATTCCTCCGCTCTACTGTTTCAGCTGTAAATAGCCTTTGTTTTACTGCATACATGTGGCATGTATCTCTGTAGTCAAGCACAAATTTTAAAATTGTATTTATTTACATGTCTGTCATGAAGTTGTACCTTTATCTGGATTTTTGCTTTTAAATCTGATTTTTTTTTAAAATTTTATTAAATCCATACAGAACAAATGTCAACCAGTGTCAAATTAATCCACAATGTGTCTGTAAATAGCCCAAGCTTTTTGTATTTTGCTTTTACATCTACACCTTGTGTAAATTTACTAGTGCATAACTTTACCCTGTCCATATCAGTGTGTAAATATGTCTGTCTTGTTAATGTCTGGCTCCAGCAAAAAAAAACACCTCTCTACAAATGGATTGAAGGTCAGAGATGATGATCACATGGATATCAATATTTCAGACTATAACTTATAAATGTCTTTTTATACCGTACCTTTAGAAGTCAATCGTGTTTACTTTTCTGTTGTCATCTGTTTTTCCTGAAATAAATAGCCTATATATATAAAACCAGCTCAAATCATTCTTTAACCCTTTTACCAGAAAAGTAAATATTCTCAGAATAAATGGTGTCATCAAACCCATTGACACTAGGAAGTGCTAATTCATAAACGGATCAAATCCAAAGGTGTTATGTTTAACCACAAGATACAACTGAGGTAAAAACATGTCATGATGAAACACTACAGAGTCGTGCTAGATCAGTGGTTAAGGTGTTGGACTACTGGTCAAAAGGTCATGAGTTTGAATCCCCAGGTCAACAAGCGGCCACTGCTGGGCCCCTGAGCAAAGCCCTTAACCATCAATTGCTCAGCTGTATAAAGTGAGATAAATGTGGATAAAAGTGTCTGCTAAATGAAGTAATTGTAATGGAACAGCAGTGCAACTAAGCAATGAATAAATACTTAGCTTTTGGCACTCATGATGTACTCTGGAGTTGGAAACCCAAAGGAGGAAAAAAGGTGGTATCTCTCTCCTGCCAATCACTGCCACTAGCCAAGCGTGAGCATCTGTGACTTTGTGTATCTGGGAGATGTCATAGCATTTTCTCCAAGTGTGTTACAGTGACCTGTGAAGCAGCCTGGCCATCAGTTTAATTATGTGGTGTTGACCTTCACCCTCCCTGCTCGGTGGCTGCTGTGGGAGGGAACTGGCAAATAACCACAGTGAGGTAAAAGCATGTTTCCACATTTAACACTCGTATGTAAACAGTTCAAAATGCATCCCTTTTATTTAGTAAATCAACAGTTCGATGCAATGTGCGCAGGCCAACACTGGGAACCGTTTGCTTTCATCATCTAAATGCATAATAAATCCAACATTCTTTAAAAAAAAAAAAAAAAAATCATCAAAATTGTCTCACTGTGTTTAAAACAGATCAGTGACCAAACTGAACTTGTCTCGGATTATTAAAGTGCACAGACTGATGCATCAAATGATCATTAAAAAAAAAAAAAAGTGATGGTGTTGAAATGGTGGAAACCGCATGTGAGAAATGACTTGCATGCGCCTTCGTGAAAGGCTCGAATGCTCCTTATTCTACTGATTTAGTAAACACCGCTATACAAAATGAAAATCAACGTGTAGCTGAATCCGTGGCTGATGGGACATTGGTAGAAACGTTCACACACAAAGAAAGAATCACAGTGCATCCAGTTGATAAGATTAAAACAAAACTCAGACAATCTACTGTCCATATGAGCATGAAGCTGTGACAACACCTCATGCAACATCAGCTTACTCAAGAACCAAAAATGAAAAATAAAATAATCCACACAAATACTAGGCAGTACAGATCCTTCCAGAAAGGGTAGCTTTGAATGTGAATCTTTTTCCTGTGTTTGTGACTGAAGCAATGCTGCAGTGAGTCCGCGCTCTCTCTCTCTCTCTCTCTCTCTCTCTCTCAGACGGATGCTAGCCTTTGGCTATCGGCAGGTCCTATGAAAAGAGCGATGAAAACCAGTCCTGAATACGACGTCCTCACAGATCGGCTCATGAGAGCGACAGATGTTCATCTTCTCCTTAGCGATCTCATTGGCTTGAGATGTAAAGCAAAGGTCTTAAAAAATGGAGTCTTTTCTCTTTCCTTAATGTCTCGGTGAGAGGCACAATCTAGAGTGAGGCATCTTATGAGGGGTTGGATGAGGGTTTTACCATATATGTGATTCACAGTGAGTCATTTTAATCACGCCGACCCCTCCTCCTAATCTTCTGTAGTTCATTCCCCCGTAAAGCCTGAGGAAGGGAAAAGTGCAGATTATTTAAAAGCAACTGGTTCTAATGGTGAAAGATTGTAAAGGTACAAAGAAAATGTTCATGAAACCACATTCGCTGTGTATTTAATTACCTCCACGTGTTAGCGTCAGGATCATAGACTTCTATCGTCTTCAAGTAAGTAGTGCCGTCAAATCCGCCGACTGCCATCAACTGGCCGTTCACCACGGCTAAGCCCACCTTAAAGCCAAAGAACAAATCCGACATCAACCCTGGAGATTTATGCTCCTAAGCCTGAGACAAATTAATAGTGAAGTGCTTACCCCGCTCCGTCTGGATGTCATGGCGACCACAGGAGACCACTGATTGGTCCTCGGGTTGTATCTCTCAGCGCTGCTAAGTTCTGTGGTGTCGTCCCGGCCTCCGACAGAGTAGATCATGTCCTGGTAGACGGCGCAGCCCAGATGTTTCCGCCGCGTGCCCATTGGTGATACTGTGTGCCAGCGGTTTTCCTGAGGGTTATATCTCTCCACTGCAGATGGCAGAAAACATGCCAGGATTATTGTTTTTCTTTTAAACCTACATTTTTTCCTGGAGCTACAACAGAGCATTAAAAAGCCACCAATGGGAGCGTACTAGAGAACTGTGTGAACCTGACGTGCCTGTATATTTGGTTGTGTGTGTGTGTGTGCGCATGCCTGCACATCTAGTCGGTTGTCACTGTGGTTGAACTTGGCGAACAGCCAAAAATAAAGAAAAGGAACATGCTTTGACAATGGTGAAAGATTTGATTTAACTTATAGCATTGCCTGTGCTGAGATCACATTAAGTAAATAAGGCATCGGTTTAACATCCACGGTGGTGAGAAGACTCTCAACTGGCCAAGGCTGCCTTCCTTATACAGACAATGATATGCTTTGGTCAAGCTGTTAGTTACTTAACATATGGAAATATGCAGAAGCCTAACAGATTCGATTCGTAACCAGTATAAAGACCGGCTGTAACACGATGAGCCTAAAAATTATGCAGAGAACAAAACTCTCTGAATCAATCCGCTCTTATCTCAGCACTGATCAAATGCCACGAGAGTCTAAGGAGAAGCTGATTAATGGCATCGCATTAAGGGTCATATTTACTTTGTTTTATTTATTCCATCTTTACAGACGGTTTGTTCCAGGTCATGTATACCTGTATTTAAAGGGGAGGTGCCGTCTGAGCCTCCCACTGCGTAGAGGAATCCTCCCAGAACTGCTACTGCTACCCCCAAACGCCGCGTACTCATGGATGCCACCCGTGTCCACTTGTTCTCTTTAGGGTCATACCTTTGAAGAGAAGTAACATATTAATAATGAACTTATACGCATCAAACATACTGAGACTAAAGATCACAGCAGCCTAAACAATGTTTCCGTATGTAATCTACCACGTGAATATCCTCTTAGCCTGCCATGTGGTTCAGGTTTTGTTCTGTATTTCGTTAGATTTTATTCAGTGACACGAGAGCTATTGTCTCATAAAGAATATGTTTGTTTATTCATACCTATCATGGAGACACCGTATTTATGCGTATACGTACAAAGAACTGAAGTATTTTTCTTTTTCCCGACCTTTCAACTATATTGAGACACGAGACTCCGTCCTGTCCACCGACTGCATACAAGTAACCACCTAACACGGCGACCCCCACACTGGTCCTGCACGTGCTGGTGGGCGCCACATCACTGCTCCACTGGTTAGTCTTAGGGTCATACCTGAAAAGAAACACCAGAGGGCAGCATTGTTGTTGTTTCTTCACAACGTTACACCGTACATATTACTCAGGGTTGAAGCAAACTGACACCATCTGAGCTGTTAGATTTTTAATCACTTTACATTAATACTTAAAAAGTGTAAAGGGTCATTACACCAAAATCACAAGCAGCCAGGCTACTACATATTTATTTCAGAAATCGAGTAAAGCGTCCCGTCCTGGGGACAGGTTTCATTTTGATATTTTAATGTTAAACTGAGCTTAAACATTCACAGCCCTGTTAAGGTTTCACAACTCCTTTGGGTCACTGCAGTTTTAAACAAGCACTGCTATTAGTCTGTACATTTGCTAATACATTCTGATTATATAAAGTTTATACAGGACGTTTCAGTAAAGCATCAAATCTGTGTAAACAAACATGTAATCCTCACCTCTCTACACTGTTCAGGTAAGAAGAGCCATCATGGCCACCGACTGCATACAACAGATCGTCCAGGACGCTGACGCCGACTCCGCAGCGCCGCTTGCTCATGGACGCCACCATGCGCCACTCGTTGGTCTGAGGGTCATAGCGTTCGACACTTGAGATGGCATCACCACTGCACCATCCCCCTACTGAGCAAACACACACACACACACACACACACACAACTGCAAATTACTTTCTGTATTACGAATTCAAATATTCTTTTTTTTTTTTACTCTTTAATTATAACCCCCCATACCGGCAAACAGAACCTCTCCACAGCGAATGGGTTTACGGGGTCGTGTACGTGGTCCTTGCATGAGCGGCCGTTCTTGAGGAAGCAGAAGATAGTTCTTTGCTTCATCCACCAGGTCCCTGAAAAAAAAGAAATTCACCCGGAACTGCATTAAAACTATGTTGTCATCCATCCAGGTTACTAGCCTGCTTCACATATCCATTTGGTTTTGATTATCTGTAGTTCGTCTATGTAACATTTCAGCAAATGCACCTATGGAGGGGAAGAAAAAAAAAAAAAAAGATTGATGGAGAACGTACACACCTACACTCCTCATCGCTCTTAATTAGTGGATCCGAGCCCACTGTTCCGACGAGGAACTTGGGACTAAGCAGAGGAAGCCGGACATGCTGAAGGACCTAAACAAAAAAGTGCATGCTACAGTTAACACTCACGCTCGACAGCCAGCTAGTGAACATTTTATCGAACGCTAGATTTGTTTTAATGGTAATCTACATAGCTGAGACTACACCGTGTGGAATTAGAGGGTTTAAAAGTAAAAACACAGCGGCGTAACTTTTACTAGGAACAAAACTGAAAGCCAGTACAGTGAAAACCGGTACTGACCTGAGGCAGCTGAGGTCGTCGCTCTTGGATGCTGTATTTAACCCAGGCCATGACGGCGTTAAACACTTGCTCCTCACTGCGCACGTTCAGCTCGTCACTTGAAATGATGTCGATCAGCTGATTGGCTGGGAGCAACATGAACTCTTCACTCTCCATGACCTGAAGAAGGAAACAGAAGAAAAAGAGACAGACGTGTTAAAAACATGTTAAAAACATCATTGTCTTTAACATGATTAAAGACAATGAGACATGCTGAGAGTATTATAGTGACTGAAGACACTGTAGGTCACCGGTTCTGCCATAATCATGTCAATACATTCAGTATAAACACAGAGGATATGTAGATGCCGATGTTTCACTGTGTGTGCAACACGTACTATGCAGCCAAGACTCATGTACTACTTCTATTAGAACAGAACTGCTGTGTGTTAAATGTTATCAAGTAAATCAAGTTAAATGATATTTATCACGTGATAGAATGTACAAATGTTTAGATTCAAACTTGCCTTTGGAGTAAAAAAAATGAGGAGCTGATTCTTCATCTATTAAACATGACGCGTATGGAAAAAGAGAGACATATCATATAGTTTATTCCCAGAAAGTTTCGCTAAATTTAGTACAGGGATGTCGCCCTCGATTCTAATCATCCTTAGACTGAGCAACACTCACAAGTACCGAAATAAAGTAAGGCTTCTTGTCTCATTTCCTCACAGGTTTAATACAATAGCAGTAATATTACTGAATCTGAATATTGTGGTATGTCACATGCCCACTTCTACTTTCTCCACAGACTCATGACCTGAGCTGTAAGGAAGCCCTTTACCTCCTGAAAGTTATGCTGGGTGAACTTGTCAGCGATTCGCAGCAACTCTCGGCATGAATGCGTGTCAGCAAAAGCCCTGATGCCCAGGCAGTTGGACGGGTCGAGCTGGCGCTTTAGGAACTCGCAACAAGCCTCCTGGATTTCAGCCAGCTGTAGCAGGCAGGCAGCGGGCAGCAGCGTTTGCACATTCCCCTCCTCCACGGTCACCTGAGTGCCACAAATAAAATAGTCTCTCACACAAGACCAGTGCCAGCATGGTGCACAGACATATATGAATAAAAGAAATCATATGTCATTCATAAGAAACCAGATTAATTCCTCGGCCCTCCAGACTGTCAGTTTACAAATCAATAGCTACAGCTTAAATGTCAGACCTGCGAGGTGTAGGCGAAGTCGATGAGCAGCTCCATGGCGCGTTCATCGATGTCACGGATCACCACCTCGGTCTGGCGGCTCTCGGCCAGCTCGCCGGTGAACATGGCCCTGAAGTAGGGGCTGCAGGCTGAGAGAATGACACGGTGTGCGTAGATCTTCTTTGCACCTACCACCAGCACAACGTCACACAGCTCACGGTGCTTACGCAACAAGTTGATCACCTCCAGAGTTTGCCGCGGGTGCTTGTCTGACACATAGGGCATGCGGGCTGGCTGTGGAACGCCCTCCGGCAGCTTGTTTGGGTCGCCCAGGGTGCAGCGGCTCGTGATGTCCATCCCGCCGGTGCCCCTGTGAGTAAAAACACAAATCAGTAAATAAAACCTAAATTAAGATCAAGCTGTGGCCATCTGAAGCATGACAATATTAACCTCTGCAGCTTCTCATGCAGTCATGATACTGCTTAATGTAATCGCTACGTTTTGTGCGCTATGATCACATCATCGCTACTGTGAAGGACTAATGATATCAATTGTTCTGTTTCTCATCATAGAAACAGTCTAAAGAGCAAAATACAGTGAAATAAATAATCTTTGTTGAAATCAAGTCAAAGGAAAAGTAGATTTCAGCTGCTGTGAAAAGGCACTTAAGGTTATCGACCAGATCGGTTCCCTGTGCTCAATTAATTCCTTGTTTCCTGTCTGGTCAATCCAGGTCTCACAGGCATCATAATAACAATGTGCGCACACTGACACTTTGACTCTCACTGACTTTAAAAATAAATAAATAAATCAAAATTCTGGTGACCAGCTGTAATACTACATAATACCAGACATCCTGAGTTGGTATAACTGGATCCAAAGATGTGCTTGGTGGAGGGATGAGGGTTTGTATGTCTAATCACTCAGGCATGTAAACTGGCCGCTCTAAATTAGATTTTCTGTCAGCATGCAAGATCCTAATCTACTTGGATGGACGCCATCTCTTCTAGCAAGAGACAAGACATGCAGGGTGTTTCCTCAACCACTTACAACCAGTTCAATAAAAAAACATGCACTGTAACGGCAGGAATGAAGGCCGAGTAGTCTGATTAAAACGTCACACGAGAGCTGGATCAGAGATTCGAAGCTTTCTCCCACATCAATCTAGCAATGCAAACACAGCTCTAAAAATCACCTTATACAGTGAGTTTGGTAAAAACACATGGAGGGTTTGTAAAAAATAAATACGAGCCTGGAAACCATGTCAGGATGCATGGACTCCATGAAGATCTACCAGCTCCAGTTGGACTCTGTGATACTAAGAGGAGATCTGAACTCCATGTGATCCCTACACCAATACAACCCTTGTCTGACTGTATATTTGTAATCACACCATCTAGTGTCACCCATATGAGGATGAGGTTCCCCTTTGAGTCTGGTTCCTCTCAAGGTTTCTTCCTTTACCAATCTAACCGAGTTTTTCCTTGCCACTGCTCATCAAGTCACCTCAGACTTGCTCATTGGGGATAAATACATATACATACATACATACATACATACATACATACATACATACACACTGTGAAATATATATATTTAGAATTTTTATTATATTAATTCTTTATACTTCTCCTTATGTTTATCTTCTGTTCTATGTTTATGTTCTGTAAAGCTGCTTTGAGACAATGTCCATTGTAAAAAGCACTATACAAATAAACTTGAATCGAATTGAATTGAATGAAGAACCAAGAAACTTGCATTAAAACCTCTACTGATCAATAGATCTTTAGGCAGGACAAAGCTCACACGTTTATTTAAATCGTTATAAAAACTATTCCTTACATATGGCTCTCTCTGTCCCTTTTCCTAAACCCTGAGCTGACGAGGTTCACAAAGACAATAATATTAATGGCATTAAAGCAAACAAGGCCCCTTACTCAATTCTCAAAATGTCTTGTTGATCTGAGGACCAGGGTTTAAGCCCCAGCACTGCCGAGCTGCCACTGTTGGGCCCTTGAGCAAGGCCCCTAACCCTCACTGCTTCAGGGGTGCTGTATCATAGCTGCCCCTGTGCTCTGACCCCAACCTACAAAGTTGGGATATATGAAGAAAAGTATTTCTTGTGCTGTAATGTGTATGTGGCGATGATAAAGGCTTTCGTTATGGTTGCTGGCAATATTCTGGGTTTTATTTTTCACACAATTTTTTAGCTTGAACATGCTGAGCTTAAAAATCACAGCATAATTCGGAGTTCATTTCAAGGCACTCGCCTAATGTAGACTTCACACCACATGTGATGATGTGTTACTATTCCCAACATGGAGTGAGGCAATAAACACATGTAAAGAGTGTTATTGTAAAGAGTGTTATGATGCTGTACAAATTGCTTGTATTGAGGATCATTTTCAAATTTGCTTCATAAAGTGTCTCTGGATTTAATGCTTTACTCTTGTGCACTAAGGTCGAATGCTGCGTCTCAAAGCTGTGCTGCTTCGATGTTTATTCATGTGGAAGAATTCCAAGGAAAAGGTCACACACGCACGCAGACACGCACGCAGACACGCACGCAGACACGCACGCACACACGCACGCACACACGCAGTCACGCACGTAGACACACGCAGTCACGCATGCGTGTGTGTATGTGTATGTATTACATACATACACACATACATAAACACACACACACACACATACATACACACAGTCACGCACGCATACACAGTATGTATGTATGTGTGTGTATGTGTGTATGTACGTGTGTGCGTGTGTGTTTATGTATGTGTGTGTGTGTTTATGTATGTGTGTGTATGTGTATGTATGTAATAAAACAAACTCAGAACTGGACTGACAGAACATGCTGCATACAGACCTGGAACACTTAACCACTTTGCTAATAACAGCCTATAAATAAGCGTGACATAAGCGTTCGGCTCATCTACAGAGCTCCCTGTCTGTGTCGAGTTAGAGCATAAAACACTGCCGCGTGTTCGCTGTCTGTCTGCATCTTCAGTTTAGTGCTATAAGTAAGACGTAAAGGAAGTCTCCTTCAGACTGAATCATATCCAGAAATATCTGCCTCAAACCAAATCCAGCTTTTAAGTCATTCAGAATTTCCGTTGTGGTTTAGGACATAGTACGGCTTTCTGTCATCCAAAAAATAAACAAAACTTCACAATGTAGCACGAAACTGGAAGACTTTTTTTTTTGTTCTGTCCGAAATTGACAAAAGACAGAAAAGGTAGAACTTTAGCAGAAAGCTGGAAGAGAAAAGAAAGCTTTTTTACTTTTAAATGTGATTATGTAGCTTAATGTCATATGCATGAAGATTTGTCAGTTTATTGATGGAAAAAGATTTTGGGTGAAATGAGCAATCGCTTTGGTTAACGATTTACGGTTAATGTGGGATTTAGTCCTTGCTTCTTCTCTTTAAATACAGCAATGCAGCAGCGCTTTAGCTCTGTAGCCTGTCCAGCTCGCTCGTACCTCAAACAGATCTTACATGCTAAAACAACACTGACAACACGAGTCACCATTCATGTGTGAATAACAAAAAACACAAACCAACAAATCGCTAATTTAATACTAATTAAATTATTATTAATAAAAATTATTTAAAAGTCTAGGTTTGTCTTAAATAACATCAGTACACACACACACACACACACACACACACACACACACACACACACACGTATAGTCGAGGTAAAAGTCTAAGTTTGTCTTAAATAACATCAGTACACACACACACACACACACACACACACACACGTATAGTCGAGGTAAAAGTCAAGGTTTGTCTTAAATAACATCAGTACATTATATCTTGTTTTGGGACTGTGTGTAAGTCTCCTGGTTTAATCTTCTGTACATCTTGCATCAAGACTGTATCAGTAACATCCACTGGCCTTAGTCAGTTTTTTCTCAACTCTATTCAAATTCTACACGCTTTAAAATGTATGAGTCATCCACACATTACATAGACTCTCTCTCAAGAGAATACAAACATGACTGGAGCCAACAACAGACAAGTGTGTGGTCCAAATGCACTGCGCAGCTGCTTCAATTACCAAATGTCAACAAGTATTTTAACACAGGCATCAACTGAAGCATCCAAGGAAGTGTCCTTATTTACAACACGGCTGTTTTGACGAGCCCCAAATGTGATTTTACACAATTGACAAACAATGAGCTGCAAGATGATGACGCTGATGAGCTGAATTTCCCTAAAGGATCATGAACTATCGTGTACAAAATTCAATCTATAACTGACAGGAGGATCTGATTACTCGTACAGTGATTCGTATAGTGAGTAGTATGATCTGGGCTGGTTATCAAATAGAATGAGTTGTTGTGTGCTCAGATTTATTTTATAGTGTTCCACAGGACCGGACCTGGATGATCGGAAAGCAGCCCATAGTCGTGGACATCATGCAATACTGGACAGAAAAACGCAGATAATTGTGGTGGCATTGATGGCTGAAGCAGTTAAGGGTCTGGGTCATCGATAGGAAGATCAGGGTTCAAGCACCAGCACTGCCGAGCTGCCACTGTTGCCACCCTTACTAAGTGCTCTGACCCCCAACGTCCAATGACGAGATATGTGAAGAAAGAATTTCACTGTGCTGTAATGTATATGTAACAAAATGAAGGCTGCGACTGCTTCTTCTTCTTCTGGCTACCGGAAAGACGCATGTATCCAGTGAGTAGTATTAAGACTTTGACATGCATCATGCACAGACAATCTTCCCACCCATTCAGCCATTCAGCCACCTCACCCCATCATACTAACACCTAGTAACAGCCAGCATGCGCTTGCTCTGAGCCACTTGTTTCCAGCCAACATCCCTGCACCCTAAGAGTACAGACATATTCGCTCCATTGCCTGTTTTTTTCCCTTTGGACTGGTTGGTCTCCAGATGATGCGTTTCTGTTGTCACTCAACACACAACATGACAACTGAGCCACGTGGCGTCTCCGTACTCTCTATATGAACATGTTATGCACAAATCTGAGATCGGCTCTTGCAAATAAAGAGTGACTGAGCTGCTTCATACCAAAGCTTTGACAGAACCAGCATGCATTCTTAAAAGTTTTTAACCAGTCCCACAGGCAACACTGCAGCACTCACGTGCACATGCAGAGCTTGAAACAGACCAAACCCTGTGCATTATTATTATTATTATTCATTTAAAATGCTATTAAATGCATTACATACATAGACCTCATCCGTTGCCGAGAGACTTAACACACATGTAATACGAGGGACTATATATATATATATTTAAAGGCGTCTGACTGGAACTGCTGCGCGTGCACAATCACAGCTGTCATCGTGCACGAGCTTTAAAAATAGCCAGGAAATTCCGCGAGACCTAAAACTCCCAGCGCGAGACTTTTTAAAGACTAGCACACTAGCGCACTAAACAGTACGTCCCAAGACTACGGGCATAAATCTATACTTACACACTGACGAGTGCGGTAGTGTGTCGGTGTCTGTGTCGGAATGCAAACTGTAGCCCGATTTTTCTGCTCCATTGCGTTTGACAACACGTAATAACGACTTGAATACATTAGCATTCAATTAAAAGATCCGTTAAAACAGGTCGTCATGGTAACAAGTTCAAATCAAAACACTCAGGAATAAAATAACGACTCGCTCATAACATGTAACAGTAAACGTCTTGTTTAATATGTTAGTCTTTTACACTGATCCGTGTTTGAGTCGCACGTCAATGAGCTTGTTACAAGCTAATCCCAGTTAGCCAGCACAGCTAACTGCTAGCTAGTTAGTAGCTGCCTAGCAAACAACCACCTAATGTAACCAAAATGCGAGCTGTACAAACAAAAGTGTCCTAGAAATAAATACATATATTTTTTTATTTTACCTTATCTGTCCATTCAAGCGGTCCAGAGTGCTCTTTAAGTCGTCTCTCTCTTGAGAGAGAGAATTTGGATCAAAACCTGAAGCGAGTAATACCGTAATGACCATAGATATATGGTAATGACGACAAGCGTGCGGCAGCGTCCCAAACGGCTCACTATAGGATAAATAGTGCCCTCTGTTTGGCGTTAGACGTCCTTATTTTGTACCCTTTGTAGTGTACCTAGGTAGGGAGCTGTTAGGTGTTTGGGATTAAATTTGTGAATCTCACTACTTTAGCTGTATTTCCAAAATGGCCACCGGAAATATTCAATAATATTTCAAAGTAAGAGTGTATAAAATGTTAAATATGTGATAAATGCTAAGAGATAAAAGATTTGCTTGCCCATAAACATCCAAAGTAGTACCCTATACTAATTAGTGTATAAACTCTAAATCTGAACATCTCAGGGAATGCTGGGAATAAATACTACATTAATGTTGCATCTTTTAGTCTTTTAAAAAAATAGTTTCATAGTAACTTGAACTGAATCCAATTGTGATTAAATATTTTCAAAGTTCCGGCATTCTCCGATTTGCTTATTGCCAAAAAACGGCCTATAGAAGATGCAGCCAAGACCGTCGATGCTGTCACACAGCTATCTTACATCTAAAGAGCAAGGACGGCTCTATACGACAATGCAATTTATTGATTGCATCTCATCATTCAATCCAAATTTGGCAAATCTCTTTAACTGGGAATTGGACTTTGCACATCAAAGTCCAATAACAAGCACATCACTTCAGAATCAGCAACCACACCTCCAGCATGGTACACCAACCCAAACCCCCCACCCCTCGAGGCAGTGCATTAAGTCTTATGCTCTGATGACAAAGCTTTTAAGACCCCTCCATGGTTGTTGACTGGGCAATCCACTTTTCAATGGGTTTGTTTTCATCAGACTCTTCCAAACATTCAACAATGAGATTATTTACTTATTAGCTCACAGTGCATTACTGTATAAAATTGTTCAATCTTCCACATTCGAGGTTGTGGAACTGACTGGAACGGGATGTCTGAGATGTGTAGTTGGTCATTTGTTTACACGTTCCTGTTTTATATGGTAAAGATTTTCTCACTCATATTCAATAATCTCTTTATGATGGTCATGGAAAAGCCACAGCTTCTCATCAAGATCACTGGAAAACGCAGTGTCGATGAGATTAAATTTCCACGGTACGTTGCTCCTATTCATGTTTCCTTCAATGATGCATGAAACTTTTTATAGTGAGTCTGTCAAATATGAATAAATGGTGTTTATGGGATCATATCAGCAACCATTCTTTCTCCAAACGTGACATGAATTATTGCCAAATAGTTTTTGACTTTTTTCCAAAAGCATTTTGATTTGCATTTCCTATAGTAGGAATGGAAATGATTGTAGTGTGGTTTTGATTATTGTTCTCTGCTGCTTTCAGGTTGTCCTGCAACTTTTTCTTCTTCTGACTGCTGGCTTCTCTCTTACCTTCCTTATAAAGCAGGCATAAGGCAGGGATATCCAATCTTATCCGCAGTCTTATCATTCCAATCAAGCATGAGCCACACCTTATAAAGCATGAGCCACACCTTATAAAGTAAGGACAAGCACAAGATGATGTTAACATACAAAAATCCATATATGTAATGCTATTTATCTCTCTATATATCTAAAGATGTACATATGTTTATACACTAAGTGTCCAGTGCATGGACTCTTGCTTAGTTTCTTCTCACTTCTGTTGTGGAGACGCTTCAATTCCATACCACATCTGTTGGTTGGCTGCAATAATGTCATCCCTGGGAACTTCCGATGGCTCCTTTTACCTTCACTGTGAATGCTATTTGTCGTTGTGAAGATTTCCCAACAAATGACATCTTCGTCCAGTTACTCGAGTTACAGTACCATAGCTTTCCAATCAGCTCTTACCACTCTGGCCTCTGACAGCTCTCAACTTTAAGGCTTTTCTGCCAGCTAAACTCATTGGATTGAGTGTCTTTGAGCATTGTGTCACTGTCACATGATTGACTAATTGTGTAATTGATTAAATGAGTGTGTGTACAGGTGTTCCATTTGAAGTGTCTGCTGAGTGCACATATTTTTTAAGAATAAATACGATAATCAAATTGTAAATGCTGCTCAGAAGCACAACACTTTCCCCCGTAAACAGAGGATGCCAAGTGCCGTATGAAAAGTGCCGTAAAACCGCAACAGTGCTGTGACAGTAATGATTAAGTGAATATGTAGGAGCAGCATTCAGATGTCTCTGCTATAACCTGGAAAAACAACAGGCGCTAGAGGCAGCAGTTAATCACCGTCAGTGACTATTAATCAATGCATTTTAGATCAACAGTATGTTAATGAAGTCAAATAGATGTTTCACCATATTCAGAGACAATTATTTATCTGCATAAATCAGTTTGTAGATCAATTTCACTTCACATAATTAAATTGAATTCGGTTAAATTCAGGTTTATTTGTTTATTAGGGATTTTATATTTTTTATATTTCTATCACAAAGCATACAATTATATATAGAAACCCTTAAAGCACAGGAAGACTCTGTGCACACATGAGGGGCAGGAATCGACCCCAAAGGTGCAAGGCAAATGTTTCAGCCACTGAGGCATATAACCCCGTCGCTCTGTCATTAGTTATCCCTCCTTGGAGCACCTTTGTTAGGCTCTAATCACTACATACCAGAAACACCCCACATGACCTGCGGTATTAGAGATGCTATGACCTAGTTGTCTAGCAAGAGTTTTGGCTCTAGTCAGAGTAGAAAAGATCCTTATGCTTACCCATGTTTCCTGCTTGGCCACTGTAATAAGATACATAACAATGTCATGGCTGACACAGAGACAGTAACCTGAGCACAGGATTAAACCACAGACTCTTGACCTGCCAGTAACTTTACTGCAAGTAGAATTCATAGACACATTAGGTGTTTATTATGGACATCATTCAAAGTAACGTTATATTTATTCTTCCCTAAAATGGCCTAATTCCCTTTTTACATAATAATTCTTCATTTGGTTTAATTTTTCTTATTTACAAATAAATAAATAAATAAATAAATAAATAAATAAAAATCATTATTCTTTTCATTAATTGTTATTTCATTTAATAATCAGTTTGTTATATTAAGGCTAGGCCTCACCCAGTCTTCAGTCATTCTGTAGTTCGCTGGTCTAACATCAGTGAGGTCATTTTTATTTAACCCTTTTAATTATATCGTACTGATATACTGTATGTCATTTGAATTATAAATCTATTGCGATTAAAAAATATATAAGGATTGTTAAAGGCTCCTGAGCTCCAATCTGAATGAGAAAGCTTTTGCAGGGTTAAACATCGAACCTTTACGGGTTCTCACAGAGAGACAAACCGAAGAACGCCAGAGTGACAGACGGAGCCTTTTTTCCTTTAAAAATTCTACACATTTTCAGGAATATGAGCAGCTATTTTTATAGAAAGCTTTGGAAAAGGAGGGATAAAGAGCTTGGCAGTGAGTATTTTAATACTTGGTTGTTTGCTCTGCATGAAACACATTACTGCTGACACGTATTTCGCCCGGCTTTTCTGTTTTCGTTGTAGTCTGTATCATTTCTTTGTGGTTGTGTCTGTGTGTGAATAACACTCTTATAGGCCTGTATTCTTCTATCCTTCAATGGAATGTTTACAGAGCGGTTTACGAGCTCAGCCATGCCTGTTCTCTCTCTCTCTCTCTCTCTCTCTCTCTCTCTCTCTCAGCTCCCGGGCCTCTTGTAAAGATATCTTATTCAGCCCTTTTGTGGAATGTTGGAGTGTGTGAGTGTGTTTGCGGTTGGTGGCCCCCGTGCTGCACTATAGGAGCCATTTCAGACACAGTCATAAGGGAAACAGCAGCACACCGTTAAGGGAAACAAACCCGCCATGCCTGCGGCTCGTATCGCCCTTGAACCCTCCGTATCTATCAGTATTTCATTTCCACCAAGGAATAAACATTTTCCACCTCATTTTGACTTGTTGGTCTTATTATCTTTATAAATGACTTGTTTCAATAGCTTTAACTAATACTTTAAGAACAGTTTATATTAAATAGTGGATCAGATAAACGATAATCGGAATAGAAATAGTAATAAATCCACACACAAACTATTTAAAAGGTGATGACCCGTTTAGAAACAAACATTTATTTCAGTTTATTGTGTGTACATATAAAAACTGAGAATGATTCACTGTGCAGTTTCAAAAAGCCTAAAATGGCTTTTGCTCCACAAAACGAGCACAAGCGCGCAGGGAGCATGGAAAGCCTTCTCCTCAATGCCCACTCTGGCTTTGTAGTGCTGCCAGCGCACCAGTCTTGTGTTGTTTTGGAAAGGGGGCACATAGTGGGGGTTAGACTGTAAACTCCAGGCTGTAATATTCCCTCACGGCCACATGCATGCCTCCAAACACAGAGGCGTGTGTGTACACGTTTGAAAGCAGCTGAGTCGAAACATGTCAACACGACCGCGTAGCCTCTGCTTTCATCTCATGCTGACCCACGACGACGTGCTCACATAAACACCACCCACACAAACTCACGTCACTACACACACCGCACTTGTTAGAAGGTCTGCTCAGGTTTATATCTCAGGCTCTGTGTGTGTGCGTGTGTGTTTTGTTGTAAAGTTTATCTTCCCCCCCAAACACACACACACATATACACACACACACCAAACCCCTTCCCCTGCCCAAATCTTCCTCCTCCTCCCCCCCCTCCTGGGAAAACAGCGACAACAAATTAGCCTTCTTTTATGTCACGGACCAAGGACGACACTTGGACAGGCCCGAGATTGTCCTCGCGGGTTCCCATGAACCTCTCTAACCTTCTCCTTTCAGCGCCGAAGGAAGCGGCCATTGTGCCAGCACCTGTTTCTGTGGAAATTGGTAAAATGATGGCTTTGTTAGGCATCACCCAGGCAACCAGGAGAAAGGGGAAAGGGGGGTGGTGGAGGAGGTGGAGGTGGAGGAGACAGAGGAGGGGTTTGGGGCCATGTGCTGAACCTTAAGAGTCCATGCCAAGGGTGGGGAGATATAGGATTGTGTCTTGCTGCTCCAGCAGGGAATCATGGGATTGCAGCTTGATTTTCCAGGAGTTTAGTCAATTATCAGCCGTACGCTTGCTTACCGTTGTTATTTCATTTGCTAGTCAAGCTTGAGTCATGCATTCACATCAGACAGGAATGACTCACTCAGACTGGACCAGCGCTCTCTTCAGTTGCACAATTTTGCCATTCAAATGAGAAAAAGATTGCTTTGACTAAAAATCCAGTCATTAAAATATACAGGTCACAATATTTTGGTGTCATTTCTTATGATATTGAACACCTGTATGTACAGAATGCTCCTGCATGTGGGTCAGTGTTACTGCTCCTGAGCCTCCAGCTGTTTTTTTTTAATATTGTGGATTCACTGTGAAGTTCTGCATCTCCCAGCAGATGGCAATCATTTCTCAGAAGTGGCAGAGCCAGGACAAATCATCCATCTTAGAACTTCCCTCCGCACTGGACATGATGAGGATGAGTGTCAGAGGTTGAAGATTTTGGTTTTGAAAATTTGTATCGTCCCCGTGACCCGAGGTAGTTCGGATAAGCGGTAGAAAATGAATGAATGAATGAATGAATGAATGAATGAAATTTGTATTGCAATAACAGCCGCCTTGTGATTCTGGTATTATCATCTAGAGCAAAAAAAAAAAAAACGGACTATGAATTATTTTTACACCATACACATTACTCATGATACAAAAGGTAAACCTAAATATCCAAAATAGTAATATATGGAAATTAATAACAGATAGGAAACTAAAGGTAGTCATAAAAGTGTGTGCTGAAACGACCAGGATTTATACTACATCATGTCAGATGTAAATATTGAAACAATACAAGTATATTAGAGTGTGATTTCTGATGAAGTTCAAATATTTAGATTGAAATTTTTTACAATTTTCATTTACAGCATTTTGCACACAGCCTTATCCAGAGCAGCTTGCATTTATCTCATTTGTAAATCTAAGCAATTGAGGGTTAAGGGTCTTGCTCGGGGGCCGAGGAGTGGCAGCTCGGTGGACCTTGGATTTGAACTCACAACCTTCCGATCAGTAGTCCAACCTTTTTAGTCATTTCTGATTAATCCATTTATAATCTGATTAAATCTGGTGTACGTTTAGACAGTAAAGCATTTCCAGTATACAAAATCTATATCTATTTGGCCCGCAAGGTGACAGCAGAACTGATGAATCCGACGCTTGGGTCACGACTTGAGTGGAGTTTCCAACAGGTTCTCCGGTTTCCTGTCACCATGACAGTAGGAATATTGGTAAATTATCCTAGGTTTGATTGAATGTATCCTGTTCATGGTGCTCAGTCATGGACAGGTGATCCTATGAACGAATAAAAATAATAATGCAAGGCTATTTGATTTCTAAATGACCAAACTATCTTACTCCCCAAATGCAACATTAAAACTGACTGAAGATGAATAAGTATGTCACATTATGATATATTCATCATTCCCAATATTATGAAGAGAGCTACAATTTTCAACAGAATAACACAGTAGAATTCTATATAAGGTCACTTTAATCAGCCACAGGCATAAAAACATACACAAAGTACAGTGATGGAAAGTCCCTTCCGCTTCTCTGGCTATATGTAGGTTCATCTTGGTGTGCTGACCATAAGGACAGAGCCATCGCTTGTATCATTTCAAGCAGAGATGTCTGTAAAATCACAGCACAGTCAGCAGAAATCAGACTGTTTAAAAGCATAAACCTCCATCGCTCACCGGATTTGTGGCGAGCACTCAGTTGCCTACGGTGTATTTAAATCGTACAAAAAAATACCAGTAAAAACATAGCACACTAAAAAAAAAAACTTAATAACCAAGCGTGGACCTTGAAAAAAATCTTGGTTCTGTCCCAAAAGTCAGGTTTTCTTAGTGGTATTACAGTGTTCTATATGTCAGCCATTTTAAACAACATCCCAAATAGTAGAATTTCTACACTAAACATTATTCTATATACTGGATATAGAGTCAGACCATATGTATTCCTTTACAGTCATATTCAGGGTTGAATTAAACACAATTACTGTAGTGTTAAAATCAAAATTTGTGATATTCCGCACTCAGGTGTAACTATGAACTAGGGGCCGGAGTCATATGTGTCATAAAGTAGCCTTCATCCTGGGCATATATTATATTATTTCTTAGCTTTATTAAGTTGCATGCAATAAATCTTTGGTACTTGAGCTAAAATAAAATGTAAAATAATATGGATCAAGCGCTATTTTAAAAGGAGGTTAAACAAGATTCATGTAGAAAACCTCTATTGTCTCAGATGTTTCTAGTCAAGAAATATATGGAAAAGTTGGACATGGAGGCATGAAGGTTACATGTGATTTTGTTAATCTGAGAAAAAAGCCCATAAAATTAATCATAGTCATAGCAATAACAAAGCATAGCAATCAAACTACTCACAAACTGAGAAATAGCTCATGTAAGCAGTACATATTAGACAGAAGGTGTTTAGCTAGCTAAAAATGTGTGACGATTATGCAAAACTGTTCCTCTTTGTGGTGCAATATCTGTACACACATCAAAACATATGTATGTTTGGTAATGACTACAATAGACACTACAAAACCTAGCATTTCAATTCAATTCAATTTTATTTGTTTAGCTCTATTAACGATGGACATTGTCTCAAAGCAGCGTTACAGAGAGGTCAATATTTCACATAGAAATTACAAAGTTTAGAATTGAATTTCTATTTATCATACAAACGTATAGTATTGTTACCTGACGAACAAACCTGAAGCAGTGGTGGCGAGGAAAAACTGCCTGAGATGTTATGAGGAAGAAATCTTGAGAGGAACCAGACTCAAAAGGAAAGCCATCCTCATCTGGGAGACAGCAGAGAGTGTGATTAGAAATAATGTCCAAATTCATCATGGAATTCATGTCAAAAAGACAGGAAGATGTTTCATTATTCCAGAATGAATACATTATTAGTTAAATGTTCCAGTTCAGGTAACAAAGAGTAACCTGTATTAGCATATAGTTGTGTTCATGTTAAACCTTGGCATAATCCGTCTAAAGGTGACCGAATATTCCTTAAGAAGGTTTACAATCAGCTACAAGATTTATCATAATCTTAAATATGTAAATAAATAAAATAAATAACACCCTCATATGAATGGCTGGATATATTGATAGCTATACAGGCTTTACTTCTAGGTTAATCTTTAAAAATTTTAATTCAGAAATGTCCCAGAATTCTGTATTGCAATTCTCATCAGAAAGTCAGGACAATGGTGTCTCAGTGGTAATGCCGGAAATTTGTGAATCCCAGAGCCACTTCTGAGAAACATCATTACCTCTTAACTGCCCGGCTTTTGCAATAAATTTGCAATAATTCCTTTTGCAATAAAAAAAAGTGCTGTTTTATGTGGGAGTTGCCCTCGCTCGAGACTTGAGTGTGCAGTGTGGTCTTTTGGGCTTAATGAAAGAAGAACACACTGGGCATCTCAGAGAGCAGCTACAGGGTGGTCTTTCAGCGTGGCATGGGCACGGGAACAAGGCCAGGGAGAAACCAGGAGTTAGTTAGCATGCAGGAGACAGACAGAGAGAGAGAGAGAGAGAGAGAGAGAGAGAGAGAGAGAGAGAGAGACTGGCACTGGTTGGAAAATTACGTCAATCTGAGAGATACCTACTTGGAACATAAATATATAAATACACAACCCAGTATCATGGCTTTCACTATAGCACAATTTTAAAGCTAATTACTTCAACTAACGTTAACCACAGCAGCGACAGCCCAAGCTTTAAATGATTCACTTATTAAAAATATATCCTCTTAATCTCTCAGCTACACATATTCTTTAATACGAATCAGAGCTAGAAGATACTTGTGTTGTTGTACTTTTTTACTATATATTGGGCATATTATTTTGGCATATTTATACTTTATTTGAACTGAAATACATAAAATTTAGACATGATTTAAAGCCTTTAGTTACAAAGCACAAATGTTGCTTCTTTTCTCACCGACCCAAATGACTGTACGTCACTGTAGTCAGGCTCCGTTTAGTCTCCAAGCATTTCATGGATTTTAGCAAACAAACAAACAAAAACCCTCAAGTACTGTGCCAATTTGTCATCTGCTGCGATCTTCTCATGCTACATAATGTAGTTATTGTAAAGCTATTGGACTGCAGTGTGGAACTTGAGATGGAGTGCCCCTTGCCTTGCTGTGTTTCAGTATGCTGAAGGAAGCAAAGACTCCTATGAACTGAGCCATACTGTTTACCTCTCTAGAATGTTTTAGTAATTTTCTAACTTTAACCTGGTATACATAACTATTAATAATTTAGCCTGTTTTCTTTGCTAAGGCTTTCTTAAACTAGCAGAAATTTCAGTCCAGTGCACAAATTACTGTAGCTAAGCAGTAAGATCAATTCTAGCTCATTGTTCATCCGTAGCGTTTGTACTACACAGGGTTCGGGGAGCCTGGAGAATATCCCAGTGGACTCTGGGCACAAGGCGGGGGACACCGTGTACAGGCTCAGCAGGGCATAATTACGATCTAGTGCCGCTAATTAACCTACAACACATGTCTTTGGACTGTGAGAGGACACTGGAGTACCCAGAGGAAGCACCTGAAGCACAGGGAGAACATGCACACAGACGCAGGAATCAAACCCCTAATCCCAGAGGTATGAGACAAACATGCTAACCACTTGCTAAGTCACCTGCATCTAGTTCTACTTTTAGAGATGATGTTTTCAGACACCGGTATAATTACTTTAACTCAAAAAGACTTCCTTTGTTTGGCTGGATATGTTGATATTGCGTAGTGTGAGGATGATGAATCCACAGCACTAATGTGGATGTTGCTGAACAGGTTTGATCTGGGTTCTAATGAGCAAGCCGGAGGTGACGGTGACAAAGAAAAGCTCCCTGAGACGACATGAGGAAGAAACCTTGAGAGGAACCAGACACAGAATGAACCTCATCCTCATATCAGTGTCACTGGACAGGAAATAGTGTAAATGTAAATAATGTCCTTTCTACAACCGTTTGTAGTCGAGTAGAATTAAACAACCAAGAGCTCCTGAGGAACCCAACAGGTCTGTGTAATTTTAGACTACTTCTTTACTGCAGAAGTCTTCAAACGTTCACTAAAAAACACTTTTTTTCTACGTTCGTTCCCTAGAAAATCCCACAATGCACCACAATAACCAGGGAACATCTCACTGGAAGTGACGTAATGTTTTCTGACTCTCAGCCAACTTCATCTACAAATATAAGTATTCTATATATAATACTATATACGCTTCTTATTGTTGTTGTAGCTCTCACATGCAAATACTGATGTTATTAGAAGTTCTGTATACGGTTTGTTTAATCAAACAATTAAGTGTTTAATGAATGAACCAAAAATCCACCAGTGAGCCTACACTCCAGCTTGACGAATCAGGACAGAAATGCGTATGATTAAGCGAACACATTTATATGACTTTCTAACTTAAATATTTTCATTTCTTTTCAGTGACCGGAGAGGAAATTAGAATGTCATCAGAAACTGAGTCTTCCAGTGTGTACTGATTTAGGATCTTTACCAGTGTCCCTATTCGTGTACATAAACTACTGATTGAGAACCTAGGGAGCTAGTGAGCTGATTGGAACACAGCTCATGTCTTACCTATTGTTTATACAGTGTGTATAGCAGTAAACGTAGTACAATACAGAAGGCCCGAGGCTTTCAACTAAGAGCCTTAAAGCAGCCACATGTTCTGTTATTCAGTCTGTACTCAGCAATTAATTTACCTGTGTGATGGTAGAGCAGTAGGTGTGTGTATGTGTGTGTATTTAGGTACGTTCTTGTATCCTTATAGGGGTCATACTTCTGCAGAGTGATAGGAGTATATGACATAGTTTTGATACTATTTTACAGTTTTTATTTCTTTTTTTTTCTTTTCTTTTCTTTTCTTTTTTATATAAAAATAAATATATATATATATATATATATATATATATATATATATATATATATATATATATATATATATATATATATATATACTTAAGCCTAAAGCTTAAGTTTGTGGTTAGACTTGGGTGTAGGATTACATTTATTTGCTGCATTAATAATAAAGGGAATTAAGGCAAGGGAAGGTTCTAAAAAGTATAGTAAGACGAAAGTTTGTGTGTGTGTGTGTGTGTGTGCTTCTTCTATATTGCAAAAACACCTCAGCAGGAATTGTACGGATAATGGCAGGCTTTTGAATGCTACTAAAAATGTCGTCACCAATGTAACGCATGTGTTATTTATCCCTTATGTGTGACTGTACTTTTCTCAGTATGACTGAGAGAGAGAAAAAGAGAGAGAGAGAGAGAGAGAGAGAGAGAGAGAGAGAGAGAGAGAGAGAGAGCATCTGGAGTAGTCTTTTTGCTCCCTGTTTCTGTGAATTACTTCTGCACAAGAGGGGAATATTGTCCCAGGGAGTGGAGTTAAAGATGGATCCAGCTGTGCACACAATCTCTAACACATACGCACTGATACACACACAAACACACACACACACACACACACACACACACAGACACACAGACACACACACACTCACACTTATGGGCACTCAGACTGCACACCAAAGCACAAAGCACATACACAAAGACGCTCAGAGTGGTTAAGGCCCCTGGACACACAGAGCTATGCACACAAACATGTAGACACACACACATACACACACACACCACATGTGGTGTGCAAAGGGGCTAGTTAAGCATGATTTATCTCCGCTTGGGGATTCACAGGATGGCTCCGGTTCAACCGATTTCCCCGAGCAAGCGGAAGCGGCTACCAGCCGTATCAGGCAGGAATTCTCATCCCTAAGCCCTCCTGGGTGAGAAGCCACATGAACTAGGGAAGAACCTAAAGAAATCCACTAATCCCCTACTTCCATGCCTGTTACTCATCATCCAGGTATTTTAAATACTCTCAATTTATAACCTGGCCACCAGGAGGCGCAGCACAAACAGGAAATCGCCAAAGACACAACAGAAGCCTGTGAGACCAGGAAACATCTGCAAAGCAAGAATTCATGTCTAATTAGTGCTGTGGAAAGAGAGCTTTTTATGAAATACATAGTACACAGAATCCATTCTAATGTGGTTTCATGGTAGCGATGTTATTTTTCCGGCTAAGCAAACGTGCATTATTATAATCCGATACAGATTTACATCACAGTGTGTCTACCAAGTAAAAATAATAATAATAATAATAATAATAATAATAATAATAATAAATTATAACCACTCTTTTTTTTTACTACTTACAGCTTGTAATAAGCCTTGAGTAGTCTTACATTTTGTGTTAGAAATGTTTAGACCACAGCGATATCAGATTCTGACTTTGCCCAGCGCTCTTCAATCTAAAACGAATAACAGATGGAACAGATGGAAAAATCAGTCAGTCTGATATGGTGCAGTTTTCTGTAAGATGTTTATTTTTGCTATTATGGAAGGAGTCTCTAGTGTCAGAGTTTCATAGCAGTCAAAATAGAAAGGTTTACGCCATTATGTTTAATTCCTTACAAAGTACAAAGATGCTGAGATTAACATCAGTTACCCATCACATTATACACAATATTTTATAGCACAATAATATTTTACATATTATATTTCGAATAGCTGTATTTTTCTGCAACTTTGATTAAATCCATTTAAAGCTAAATTAACGGCTGGCTGTCTCTCAGACGCAAAATCCTCCCAGTGCACTGGAACTTTCGCTCTGTAAAAAAAAATCCCACAATGCACCACAATAACAAGGGAACATCTCGCTGGAAGCGACGTAATGTTTTCTGACTCTCAGCCAACTTCATTTACAAATATAAGTAGATTCTTATTGATGTAGCTCTCACGTGCAAATACTGATGTTATTTTAGGTTTGTTTGAGTCGAACGACTTTTAAGTGTTTAATCACTGAACCAAAAATCCACCACCAGTGACACTAGGACAGAAACCTGCCTACACCGGCCTTGAAAAGAAAAAAAACTTGAAGACACTCAGTTTTAACCCAAAAAAAACTTGGCTGCTTCTTTACCAAAGTAAGCTTTAAAAGCTTGAAGACAGATATGTAGATTGTGTAAAAGTTGTAGAAACAGTTTCCTGAACAGCTAGAGGCGTATTTTTATGGATTTGTCTATACACTGTAGTTCTTGCTGTCTTTCTCAAATCACTAACTAAGAGAAAAGAGAGAACTGTAGCCTTTTCTACCATATGGAAGTAACTAAGAGATAATGTTTGATCAAAGATTTCGCTTTCTAATTCAGGCTAACAAATAGTTATCTCTCTCTCTCTCTCTCTCTCTCTCTCTCTCTCTCTCTCTCTCTCTCTCAACTTTTAATATAGTCTTCTTCTAATCCATCCAGTTGTTTCCACACATCTTTATAATGTTTGCAGTTTCAGTCTCTGAGGAAACACTCACTTTCCTGTGTGGCTACCTGGCCAACTGACCATGTGGGATAAATCTCTATTACTGAGATATCTCCTGCCGAGTGCGTAGCGTCGATATATATACAAGGAGAGCACAAATCAACTTGCACTGAAAGCCTTGGACACTCCATGTTTTCATTTTCTCTTCTATACCCAGCTGACCGTTTGAAATATTTCGAAGACACATTGAGAGAGGAAAAAAAAACAACAACCCGGTGTTAAGCTTTTCAGCAGATGGATCCTTATTATAAGAAAAGTTTGAAACGGAACCTCATTTTGTAATATTGTCTTCAAATAGGAAAGGCTGCCAGATTTGCTAAGGCCCCCGACATTTTTTTTTTTCCTTAAACACCGTACATAGAAATATATTATCAGGATTTATGGCATTATGGTTTAATGTGACTATTGGGACAGAAGTAAACTTCAGAATACACACAGCTGCGAGCACAGACACCGACGCGCCACAGCACACGCAGGTAAACAGAGCATGGACAAAGACACACACCTTTACAAGACGTCGGGCCTTACTGGGTGCTGACAGGACCACACATATGGTCTCGTACAAAACGGCTGGAATGCTATAAACATTTATTTCAGCAGCGACCTACAAGGTTCCATTTCAAACAGTCCTGGGGAAACATGCTAGTCTACCTGAACACAATAATAAACAGAGAAAGCCTGGATTCCCACTAGAAAAAACAGACAAATATTTCTGGGGGGCCTTCATTATGGCGTGCAGATGAATAGTTTTGAGATGCACAGGGGATTTAACATGGCATGAATTCGCAGGACTGAATCAGGAAGTAGCACCAACCAGGTGTCTGATATACGAGGGTGAGTCAAATGAAAACAGTTCAATTAAAATCCGAATACAAATTTTATTGCTCACGTGGGCAGTCATGCAAAATACAATAGAATGTTGTGCAATAGGGATAAGCAAATAAAATCAAATAGAAAAAAGACAAAGAAAAGGATTTAGAATAAAAATAAAATTAAGCTCTACAGGCAAGAAAGGTGGAGAATATCTAAAAATATTTGTTAAAAAGTAAAATAAAATATGAAAATGTACTTTTTTAGGATTTTCTATTCATTATAGTATATTATTTATATTGTTGTGTATGACTCGCTTTATACATTCATACATTAAAATGTATTTGAATAAATGTTTTATTTTTCAAATAATAATAATAATAATAATTAAAAAATATTTAGTAAAATAATATTTAATAAATGTAATATTTTTTTCTTTTTAAAAAAGAACAAGGCACTCTTTCTAGATTGTTATTTAAATCCACTTTTCATATCAGATCACGATAAATTTCTGAAGAAAGTTTTCATTATTATTTACTTGAACATCACAAAGTCATATTTTTCTTTTTTAAATAAATACATTTAATTGTAGACTCCTTGGACTATTACTTAAATCTAATTTGGGATGCTACGTTTACTTTAACTATGTCTTTATTTTGTTTGTATTTTTTGTCTGTGTGGCATTTAGCTACAGCAACATAAGAAGGAATTGGGAAATAAGTGCATCGTTCCTCTTCTGGTGTCCTGGTTTAGACGGGAATCAAACACCAGCCATCTTTAAACCCAGATTTAACACATTTTCATTCATTTCATTTTCAGTGGTTTTGATTAAATCTGTATAGTAAAACACAGTGCATATGAAATGTGCTATACTTATAAGCCATTTCTAAGCATTTCATTTCTTTTTTTTCCCTTAAAGAGCAAACCTATCAAAAGAGCAATAAAAAAATCATCATATGTATTAAACAACATATAAAAGGTCGTTTAAAAAGAGAAAATCCTGACACACTGAAAATCCAAATACTGAGTTGAAGCTTTTCATAATGAAAACTGAAGAAAACGCACAACTTAATCTTCATTTTTGGGATTTTGTAGTTTTGGATTCTTCTCTATTCAGTATTCATAGAGCATAAAATCATGGGAGAGCTGATCAACGATAACAGATGCCTCAAGCACTGACATGAAACATACTCCAGACTATATAACATGAAGAAAAAAAGACATCTACGCCACAAAGGAGTTTTCTGCTCCCGCTCCTAATTAAATGAGAAATTGGGAGATAAGTGTTAGGTTGAGAGATAAAGTGTAAAATGAAGCATTGACTCAAGACATGAGTCAGTCTGAGCCCTGCCTTCATTAGTCTTCTAAGCACAAGTGTGGTTTTGTGAGTGTGTGTGTGTGTGTGTGAGTGTGTGTGTGCGTGTGCGCTGGAAGTGTGTGTCTGTGTGTGGCGAGTGGTCCCACCCATGTTTGTTCTGCCAGCAGTCTGCTCTTGCTGTGAAGTCAGACCTCACACAGCGCTCAGCTCCTCTGAGCCTCCACACTCACACTGAGATCAGCATCCGCTTCAACACAGCCTTTGCGTGTTAACCCTCGTGTTATGTTCACTAGTTAACACTAGCTATCCCGTTGTACCCTTGCACCTTCTGGGTCATGTTCGAAAAAGCCAAGTTCTAGTCAGAGGTCTGGAGATCGTCTCGTCTCTGTAACTGAAGTGTAACTTCACAATTTTTTCTTGATGTTTCATGTAGGAATTTTGGATTGGACTTTTAAAAAAATCTTTGAAACGAGTAAGAACATTCTGGGATTAGCTTGTGTTGTAGACACTGTTGATGATGAGTCTGTTACATCATTACATCCGTTTCTGTATATTATCTGTACATACAATCCACATAATGCACACATTTGCACTATATCTATCTATCTATATCTATATCTATATCTATCAGGCAAACACTTTATAACTGAGGGAGCAAAAATTACAGAAATTTGTGCAGTTTCTCTAAACAAATTCTGTCCTAAACGTTGAGGCACTTATACATTCAATTTTGTTAAAAGTTAAAAAAGTTCTTAAGAAAAAAGAAATTCTTAAATTTACTCTAAACTATAAATGTTAATTAGCATACTAAAACCTGTTTTTAAATAATACTATATTTAATGCTAATAGCTAGCTGTCACAATGCACATTTTTTTTATTTATTTATTTGTTTATGTTTTTTTGGTTCAGTGATCTACATGCTTGAACTGAAGAGGACTTTGGCTGTATGTGTATTGTGATGACATCACATGACATGTCTTGGGCCAAATAAAAATTTCCTCAGAATTTTGCAGTTTTTGCTTCAAAATTTGTGAACTTAAAATCAGGGACTGTTTAAATACAATTACTGCGGTGCCGTTATTTTCTGTAGAACAAGGCATGATTATGGACGTCCTCGATGCGTTATTCCTTCTTTCTTCTCTGAGGGCTGTGAGAAACGAATAAAGCACAACATCATGTTTCTTCCTCTTGGATCGATTACCAGACGTGTTCACTTGTGCTGTACAAATAAAATCAAACTCGATTTCTACTGTTAGGATTCCAGCCACTGGTGGAGTTTTACAGGCATTAGTGTAGGAAAAAACTTTTCCTTAACAGGCAATATAGCGACGGTGTACCAGCAACGGTTCGTTTTATTCACTCTCCAAATATTTTACACTCATGAAATTTGATTCAAATCCAGACTGACACTAGGGCAGGTTGCTCTACCGATACAAATAGATTTGAATCACATGTATCGTGCACAGATCCTGAAGCCACACAAGTATACCGTGAGTGAGGTTTGGCACAGACTCTGCAAGCTATTCCTTGCCTTGTCGACTGGGAATAAATCAAATCTTTATAAATCTGTTTAAGGATTTTATATTTCCTCTTTTGGCTCAAGGCCTGGGTTTCGCTCACTGTACTAGGCAGACCAGGACCAGCTGGACAGCACTAAAACCTCAGGGACAGACATCCGGCTCAGGTTCTATCGTTCCTTATAAAGATATACACAATCCTATATTCCAAGATAGAAAACATTTTTTTAAGGTTGGGACAAAAAAAAAAAAAAGAGTATATATTCCATTAAATTAAAATTTGTACCCAAAATTCGAGTTAGCAGGTAGACAGGTAGCACAAATCCACAAATTCTTAGATAATTAATACGAGTGCGGTAGTGATGGGTGCAGGAAGGACAGACTCCCCACTGAGAGAGACAGAGTGAGAGTGAGACAGACAGAAAGACAACACAAGGGTTTTTTTTTGTAACAGCGAGGGGTCTGTGTGTGGTTAGAAGACCTCACAGTCAGATGGGTTTGGGGCAAACAGTCAGTGCAGACACACACAAAGATCACAAGAACCAACCAGTGTGTGTGTGTGTGTGTGTGTGTGTGTGTGTGTCTGTGTGGCATGCATGTAACCATTTTTGTGCACTCCTGTGGTTTATCCTCCAGAATTCTCCAAAACACACTTTAGTCTTGGCAGTAAAACATACAAACTTTCACACCTGTATGCCGTGCTGTGCGGATGTTCTTACCGAATTAAATAGAGTCTAGTATTTATGCTTAAATGCAAATGTGTGTCGGGAATTAGCACACAGCAAGCACTCAGAGAAGGGTATTTCAGCTGGAATGAGTGCAACTTTCTAGTTTAGGTGCTATAATGATAAAGTAAAAAAAGAAAAGAAAAAAAATGCTACATATTCAATTTTCCATTCTCACGGCCATGTTTAGACAGATTTGTACTCAAACACCAGATATTACCTCTGGGCCTTTCTCCTCTCCTCTCTCTCTCTCTCTCTCTCTCTCTCACTCTCTCTCTCTCTACCATCTCTATTTCATTATCCAATTTCTGGCCCACTGTGCCCACTTGAATCTTTGCCACCCTGCAAGTTATGGCAATCATTAACCAGAGGAGAGATGAGCGAAGCCAGACTGAGCGTGTGAAGCAGCCAGAGGCTCAGATTTTCAGAAACACAGAGTCTATCTAATGTCCGAGCAAAGAAAGGTCCGGCTAGTTCGCCTTTACAAGGCCAGGAGTGAATTTTATGAAGTGTCACTCTGCAAAGCCTGTGTTTAAAGCTACAGGGAAGTAAATGGGAACTCTCTGAGCAGTTATCACACATTACCAAGCCTGAGGGGACGCGTACGTTCTCTGCAATGCAATGTCAACGTCAGCGCAGTGGCAGCTGTAACTCAGTACACTGTTAGTTAAAATTATGAGGGGAAAAAGAAATAGTTGTGAGAAAATGACTGCTAGAAGTCAGTTTTTTTTCTGGGAAATTAGATTTCTCCTTTGTGAGAGACATTTGTAAGGATGAAGCTTTGTATTTTGGAAGTGTTGAACGCACTTCTAGGCCTCACAAGTCGTCTGCTCTTACGTGCGTTGTAAATCCAATACAAGAAAAATTGGCATGCGTTATGATAGAATAAAGGAGGCCAATCTGTCTTTGTTTTGCATCTTAAATGGAGCAGAGAAAGGCAGGAAAATGAAAAATGTTATGCATGTTACGCACTATTTAAGTTTTCGTCTGATCTAACTTGATGGAGCAACAAAATACTACAACATATTCACTTACTGGGAACTGAAGGGACCTAAACTGGAGAACATTACTCCAGAATGAATGGAAATAAGCTAATCTTCATGTTCCTCTAACAAAAATCATTCTCAATTTAGTTAAGATCAGTGATCTTTAGGGGCCCAAGCACCACTTCAATTATATTACCAATTACTTGCACATGGTCCTGGATATGACAATTACTGTAGAGAATCATTCATGGATCTCATCTGGATATCATACAACTGCATGATGATAATGTCTGACTGAAAGTCTTAGAAGAAGTGTTGAAAGACATAAGCTTTTAAGTGTGCAGCATTTGGGTACAACGTATACATGCACAGGGAATACACTATACTATATAAAACCTTTCATTCGTTTCATTCATCTTCACTATCCACTTCATCCCCTGAGCATTTGACGAGAATGGATGAGAATTCAGTCCATTTAGCTACCAGACTGTTTCCATCATACAATAACTAAAATGTTTTCATTTTTGCTCGTCCAGCTTGTAGCAGAACATTTTTACATTTAAAAACTCTCTTCATCATACACTGTAACAGCACACAGACAGTTAAAGTCTTCTCAGACCTCATTACTCGTAACAAAGGATCATCCTGCCTAACTATTCTATTCAATTTCAATTGTATTTGTAGAGCACTTATTATAATGGACGTTGTCTCAAAGTAGCTTTACAGAACATAAAAAATATAATACAGTCATTTCAAGATTAATATTAAACCTATATTTAAATGTGTTTGTTTTTATCCCCAATGAACAAGCCTTAGTGACTGAGGTGACTGTGGTGAGGAAAAACTCCCTTAGATGGAAGAGGAAGAAACCTTGAGAGGAACCAGACTCAAAAGTGAACCTCATCCTCATATGGGTGACACTGGAAGGTGTGATTATAAATGTACAGTCAGACAATTGTGTGTTGATGAGGATTTTGTTGTCCTAAAAGTCAACATGTAGTTGGCATCTCCTCTTTAAAAGTCTGAATACTTCATGAAGCGGAACACAACTGGAGCTGATACATCACTAGATGGTTCAGGATGGATAGAAAAACAGAAGCAAGTGGAGAGAAAATGGATGTGGGTCCTGTATATCAGTGAGCTAGTACGGTTTAAATATTATAATGCTATTTCTATCAACTGGATTATGACAGATGGACCCGTGCGAAAATATTGATTCCCCGTCACATCCCTATACCAAACTGGACAGTGAAGGGACACTAGTGGAACTAACACCTACAGTATGTACAATACATAAGCAGAGTATTAAGCAAGCCTTCTGTAAAAGATAGACATAGACAAATTACAAAATAAATTATAGACAACATTGAGATTTGTTTGTGTGTGTATTGTGTGTGTGTGTGTGTGTGTGTATGTGGGAAAAGAACTGGAAACCAAAAACAGTGACATTGTGTAGTGCGACTCAGTGAACAATTAGATCGCTCCTCTTTAAAAATAAAAACTGTTTTGTATTCCACTTTGCAGCTGGCAGGTCATAAAACCTGCTGTATGAGACACACACAGTGCTCTCTCTTAAACGTCTACATCACAACTTTTGTGAGTGAATGGCGACGGGCTGTAAAAACAAATTCGTAATTGCTTGATTCATAAAACAAGGTCATAAATACTTTCCCATCCATAGAAGACGGTTATTTTGCACCCTGAAGCTCTTCTCGATCCTAACCTGATGACACACTGAATACCTTCTCCATTACCTGCTTTTGCTATTTAGGACATTTATAAAAACGGAGCGGTTGTGTGGTCGTGATTTACGTCGCTTTATCGGTTGCTAATGGCACTGCGAATGTGTATTCTTGCAGCACAGCCTTCATGTCAATGAGAAGTCGCTGGGGGAGAACCTGCCTTAATGGAAACCATGTGCTTAAACCTAGCCTAATTCCTTTTCCTTTCTCCTCCGTGTAGGCGGAAACGTATCATCTATTCCTTTTCTCAATGTTTTGCTCTTGTTCCTTTATGTTCAGACATTTTCACAGATTTATAACGCAGGACATATTGTGTCTAAACAAAACAACACAGAGCTAAAGACTCCCAGTGTATTATGGGACATTATGGGAGCCGGCAGTCACCGACAATACACTTCGGCAGGCGTGCGTTATTGAAGGAGTTATTATCAGAAAGTCTTTACATGTTAGATTCGATCAGCTCTGTTTGGTTATGTGGCTGATTCCGTTCTGTAGTAAAACTGCTTCTAGCATTTAGTACATAGCTGGTGTCTATAAGCCATGCAAATGCCGGATATTGTTTTCCGTTTTCAGATAAAGTAAAAAGAGTGTTTTGAGACGTAGGAGGGCGTGTAGTCCTGCAGAGCTCAGTGTGTTTATCTATGTCACAGTCTATCAGCGGCTGACCGTGAATAAGGAAGGGGAGAAGGGGGGGTGTTTTTGTTTCCAAGGCCCCCACTTTTCTGTCTCTTTTCTATTTCCCTCACACACACACACACACACAAACAAACCACACGAAGCATGTTGTGCTCTCGGCGGTCAGAGGCCTCCCTGTGGGTGGTCTGGCCCCGGCGCATGTTTATGATCTAAACCGACCTAATCCGGGTGGCTTGTTTAAGGGAATTGAGAATGATTTATAAGAGCTGCTTGGGCCAAGGCACAGGAAATCAGAAGGAAATCGAGCCCGAGCTTCGAGTCTGTGGTAGCTGTGCGAATTCTGCGGCTCGATCCATCCAGCTCACTTTTCTGTACTCCTTCGTGACAGTTGCGTTGGCTTCCTTTCAAACCCATGGCTTTAGTGAATTTGTAATGGCTGCGCTGGTCTGCATTTGCATAGTTACAATCGTATTTCAGACTAGATTGGAGCAGTGGGAGATTTTGCCATGTCGAGCAAAAAATGATTAGTCACTTGGAGGTTCAGGTTCTTTGCTAGCGACTGAGAAAATCGGGAGTTGAAATGCTAACGCTGTCAAAAAGAGCCACTGTTTGGCTCCTGAGCAAGTCCCCTTGTCCAAAAGTTTCCTTGAATAAAAGCACTTGCTACTTCATGAATATAAAATATATTTATGATAATCTTCCACACACCACACCACTAACATCCGACTCTACATACTGGAATACATCTACAGACGTTTGTGTGTGTGTGTGTGTGTGTGTGTGTGTGTGTGTGTGTGTGTGTGTGTGAAGCAAGACCCACCGTGAAGGCAGTTTTTCAGAAACACTCTTAAATTAGGGACTGCTACAAAAGACTTGCAGGTCCTCCATGTTAGTGAATCTCTTTGGACACTTTAGAGACTGTGGTTCATATCCCAGCACCTGGACCACATTTCCTCAGTGCATGTCATCATTAAGAGAATCGACAAGAAGTTGTGTCTTTTCTTTTCTCCTTTGCCCTGCAGATCATGTCGTGGCCACAGGGTTAGTGCTTTAAAAGAGCAGATAATCAGTGCAGAAGTGTCTGTGTCATGTGCTGACGTTTATGATGGTCCTGCTTTGAATCACAATCCACCTTCTAATGGCCAAAAAAAATGATGCCACCAGGAGGCAGATGACAGCTTGGTAATAAAGAAGAACTGGAGGATATTAGAACATTAAGTTTTTTCTTATTGCATGGCTGCAAAAATGACGGTTGCCAGAACCTCAGGGCCTCACACGAGTCTTATAAAACATAGAGGTCGATTTTTATTGAACGCTGCTTCTTATTCTACATTTACATTTCCTTCTTATTTTTCTCATTGAAGTTTACTTCTGCTTTTTCCCCCATTTGTATTTTATTACCACATGACTTGATATTATATTTACATAGACTTTATGTACATAATCGACTTTATACCAAAGTACAGATGAGTTATAGAGTCCGCCTCATCAGAAGCGATGGGTTTATTTTCTATAACAGAAGCTCTGGTGGAGTCAATAACTGCAAATAAAAAACATAAAGTTAGCACCAAATTTATGAAATTTAAAGGTTTTCTGTAAGGAGGCTGTATTTAACATATTTGGAAGGAGTCTCCAGTACCGCCACTTTGTTACTGTTAAATAAATACAGATTGTGGTGAATCATTGATGTTTTTTTTCTGACTCCAGAAAACTGACATAAAAGAGGGTCCTGTGGTTTCTTATTAATGTGACACACTTCCTTTTTTCTTACTAAATTTAAGAGGGCGAGAGCGAGACGAAGAGAATGAGAGAGATGTAGCGTTCTAAGGTAAATGATAATAATAATAATAATAATAATAATAATAATAATAATAATAATAATAACAGTATCATCTGACTCACCATGTTTAAAGAGATGAAATATACTAGTTCCATGAATTTAGGAGAAATTAAATAGGAGTTTTAAGGAAAAATAGCTTGTGATAGCTATTGTGATACTGTATATATCTATTATATATTGTAATATATATCTATTATATATGTAATATATAAGTGAGATATATTGTATATATCTCACTCCTTTTTGCTGTGATCACCATCATATTCGTTGATGTATTATACATGAACGATTCGATCTCTCAAAACTCTTTAAATAACCTTTGGTCTTGATTACGTGAAGAAGATCTGAGCAAGACTTAGTGAATCTCTAATGAACAGTCTAGAAGGAAGAATTCGTGAAAGAATTCCTGAAAAGAAAATGCTTCATGACAGAAATGGAGACAGAATAGGAGATATCATCTTTATTCGTCTTAAGCCAAAGATTCCACTGATATTAAGACACTTGAATCTGTGACAAATAGTCAAACCTACAGCTAATTTTTCATACATTGTTTTAGCATTGTAGCACCATCTTGTAGCCAGTCAGGGTGAGAATTTGTGCTGTTGTGGGCTGGTGGAGTACCACAATCCCTCAAAGATTCATGTCTCTATGCCTGATGGTTTGATGTGCACTAAGATTTAAGTGCAGAAAAGAAAGAAAGAGGACGAAGAAGAAGAAGAAGAAGAAGAAGAAGTAGAAGAAGAAGATATAGAGAGCCATACAGTGTATTTAGAAGCACCTCAAACTGAACTCATATGCAAAAAAAAACAGTGATGTTTCTTATGGAGGAACGACACAGCAGCGGCTCCAAGTCGAACAAATTCAACTCACTTTAATTTGTCCAAATGCCAGAGGTGATGACAGTGAGGTAAAACTCTCTGAGACAATATGAGAAAGAAATCTTGAGAGGAACCAGATTCAAAAGGGAAGCCATCTTCATCTGGGTGACACCAGAGAGTGATTATAATTATTATCATTTCTTTTTAATTGTACACTATGTGTAACCAGGAGCTTTGGACTAACTTTTAGAGTAAATTCTTTCACATTTTAACATACATTCCTTTCTGCCGAAGCCATCAAATGTTTCATGATGGAGACCCGAGTGCAAAACCGACCACGAAAATAACAGTTCAAAGCCGGCGCCATCGTCTTCAAGTGGTTCTCTCCACACTATTTATAGAAGAGTTGTAAATCATAGACCATGTGGCATCAAGGTCATTAAGTCCTAATTTTTGTATATGCTACTATAGGACATTTATATAGTTTGCTTAACACAGAGCATAAATTTTAGAAAAGATCAAATGCAATTTCTGATATATAAAAAGCTATAACCTATACATGTTGGGCTTTATCAGAAGTCTAGATAGAATCATGTATATTTTAGTATATTATATTGTTTATTGTTTTTGGCTTGTAGACGTACGCTCTGTTTGTTAAGACATACACCCAGAAGGCCGCCGCACACGTTTCTGTAAACCCCTGGTGTGAGGTTTAATCTGATGCACGTCCTCAACATCATTTACCATCATTACCTTCACATGGTCAGATGAAAAGCAAGTTTGGGTGTTAAGCTGGGTACAACATTTAAATGGTAGCTGTGCTTGTTTTTTCCTCTCGGCTTGCTTATGATTATGAAGGCGATGTCTTTCGGCTGCTCATGGTGAATGCGTAACGGGCACAGTGTGTTCAGTAAACTGTGGTTGCGACATCTTGCAGAATTTTCCGGGTGGTCTAAAGCGACTCTTGCCGTTTCGTCTGTTCAAAGGAAGGAATGTCAAGGTGACCAAATAAACCCTTTGGAAAGGCTGCTTTTCAGAGCGCGTGTTCCGCGTGTTATGGAAACACACACAAAGATACGTGTTTGCACAACATACTGGGTGGTGAAACGAAATGCTTTTCAGACGCTTCATAATCTCTATTCACTATCTTTTGACTTAATCTTTCAGTGTGGCTTAAGGTCTTTTACAAAAGGGGGTGCTGCAGCCTGCCCTGTTATTCCAGGGTTCCCTCTGCAGGCAGCAACCAACGAAGCTCATCTCCCCGTCCAGAGAAAACAAAGCCGAGCCACATTCCCAAAGTTCAATTTGCTGTTACATTGCAGGGCTGTGGATTGGGGTTTGAGCCATGTCTGTTGACTGAAGGAGAGCTGTGTGAAGGCTGATGTGCAGCAGTGTGGAGAAGTTTCTCCTGCAGCACCTACCATTTGCAATAAAGTGGAGTACAGAGATCGTTTTCAATTTATGGCACAAAAACTTAAACTGGAATGTGATATTAAATGATAAAAAGGCTACAAAGACACACTTCCCTGTCATGACTACTGCTTAGTTAACAGTTTATGTTTTTAAAGAAATGAAAGATGAGCTGAAAGTTACCCTTTTTTTCTGCTTCTTAACGAGACTAACAATAACAGCAAAACACAAAGTGCCACGATCAACAATCAAATTGAATTTAAGGGTTAAACTCTATATTTTTACTTATAGTCTCTTCTTTTCTTCTTAATACATATAATAGTAATAACAACTGATACATAAATATCAATTACATTAATATAGATTCATATAGAATTATATATTAATTAATTATAATTGGTGTGATTAAGGGGGCTCGGTGGCTTAGTGGTTAGCACGTTCGCCTCACACCTCCAGGATTGGGGGTTCGATTCCCACCTCCGCCTTGTGTGTGTGGAGTTTGCATGTTCTCCCCGTGCCTCGGGGGTTTCCTCCGGGTGCTCCGGTTTCCTCCCCTGGTAAAAATGATATGCATGGTAGGTTGATTGGCATCTCTGGAAAATTGTCCGTAGTGTGTGATTGCGTGAGTGAATGAGAGTGTGTGTGCCCTGCGATGGGTTGGCACTCCTTCAAGGGTGTATCCTGCCTTGATGCCCGATGACGCCTGAGATAGGCACAGACTCCCCGTGACCCGAGGTAGTTCGGATAAGCGGTAGAAAATGAGTGAGAGAGAGTGGTGTGATTAAATACTAGTAATCTAAAAGTAAAGTAAAAAAATAAGAATTAATCATTGTATATATTATGATGCTTACTATGAATGTCATTAACAACAGCAATAATTGTTATAATCTCTCCATATATAAATTTTATGTCTTATAAAAAAATATTCAATAGTATATACAGAAAGGTAGGTACATAATCAGTTAATAGTGAGAATAATCAATAAAGATTAGACATATAAATATATAAAGTATAATAACAATAAAAAATTCTAAAAATGTTACCCTTTTTTTTTTTTTTTTTTTAGTGGTAGTGGTATAACGATCTACGCACTAGGAACGAAAGTTTCTGGTTGATGTTTCCTTTCGGGATTTTTCAAACTAACGGCACGGGTGTCATCATGTTAGCTACATGGCTAACTAGTGAGATTTTCTCAAGCTGAAAAAAATTCCTTGAAGTTATTGCAGAGCCTTGAACATTTGCTGAATATTTCCTGAATATTTCGTCATTACTGCTTCACGGTTAATTCCTTAAACTTACTCTGGAATTATTCCACAGCAGCCGGTGAGCTAAGTGCTAACAGCTAAGTGCTAACGGCTAACAGCGCAGCGGTCTGCATGCGTTACTGCTAAACAGGTAAGTTAGCCTGCTAGCACACGTCTGTTATTGTATACTTTATATCACCTATAGCATAAAGTGACTAACGCTAAGCTAAAGTGTGTCTGTTTGTGTTAACATTTATTTACTAGTGTGTGAACGGAACTGGTTCTACTTAAATGACATATGACTAAATGAAGTGTGTGTTGATGTTCTTCTACATGGCAGTGGATTAAGATGGAGCTGCAGGCGGTGCTGATGGCCGCTGGTGGTGGGTCGCGTATGATGGACCTGACCTACAACACGCCTAAACCTTTACTGCCTGTGGGCAACAAGCCGCTCATCTGGTACCCACTCAGCCTGCTGGAGAGAGCTGGCTTTGAAGGTAAACTAACACAGTCACAGTCTGTGGTGTGTGGTAGTCTAGTACAGGGCTGTCAGGTTTTGAAGACAGGCAAGAGTGATATATTTTAAATATGTCTTTGTATGACATAAAACTTTCCAAAACTTAATATTTGAATTAAACAAAACATATTAAATTATACAATGTAGTGCTGGTGGTTAGTAGCCTTATTTTTCTGAGATTTATTTTATGATAAATTCATTATTTTATAAAATGTCATAAAACCAGGGCCCCCGGGCACCATCTCAGGGCCCTTGGTTTGAGAAGCACTGGCCTAGACTACTTGTTCTGAGCAGGTGTTGTCAGTGAACCTGGGCCCCCGGGTACCATCTCAGGACCCCCAGTTTGAGAAGCACTGGCCTAGACTACTTGTTCTGAGCAGGTGTTGTCAGTGAACCGGGGCCCCCCGGCACCATCTCAGGGCCCTTGGTTTGAGAAGCAGTGGCCTAGACTACTTGTTCTGAGCAGGTGTTGTCAGTGAACCGGGGCCCCCGGCACCATCTCAGGGCCCTTGGTTTGAGAAGCACTGGCCTAGACTACTTGTTCTGAGCAGGTGTTGTCAGTGAACCGGGGCCCCCCGGCACCATCTCAGGGCCCTTGGTTTGAGAAGCACTGGCCTAGACTACTTGTTCTGAGCAGGTGTTGTCAGTGAACAGGCTGTAAAACTGTTGGCTAAGTTACAGACACTCATGAAAAACTGATGCTGATTATCTGGGAAACGTCTCTAACAGCAGTCAAAATGTCATAGTTTGTGTCAAACAAGTTGTGAATTTGTTGTAACATTAAAACAGGAGATCATGACTTACTCTGTGCTCAAAGTGATGCTCACAGCTCCAGTGGTTTTATCTGTTGGTGAACGAGGATGATGCTGAACAATTCCAGGATATGTTTTTTTTTCATTGGTTGTTGCGTTAAATCTTACCCACATACAATAGTGCTATTTTCTGATTGGCTATTGTGTAGCCTCTTTTTTTTGATTGGCTGATAAGTGTCAGGCTCTTCTAAGAACTCCAGGGGAGACGCGTTTGATTCCTGCCCGGGTTCCATAGAGACAACGGTAGGGACAGATACATTTTGGGCGCTGCGGAATATTAAATATATGATAAATGGTCAAAAAGTTTTTCTGCGTGTGAAATACAATGTGTGGCAGGAGAGCGTGACAAAAGACCGAAATGCGTGACTGTCACTCGCAAGTGACACTTGAGAGCCCTGCTAGTGGTTAAGGTGTTGGGTTGCCAATCAGAAGGTCTTGAGTTCGAATCCCAGCTCCACCAAGCTGCCACTGTTTCTGCCCCTGAGCAAGGCCCTTAATTAACAACCTTCAATTACTCAGTTGTGTATAAACATGAGATAATGTAAGTCGACTCTGGATGACGTGTCTGCCAAATTCTGGAAATGTAAATTGTGAGAAATTTCAATCTGAATGTTTAAACTTCATCAGAAATCACACTCTAATATACTTGTATTGTTTCAATATTAACATCTGAGATGATGTAGTATAAATCTTGGTCGTTTCAGCACACACTTTAATGACTACCTTTAGTTTCCGATCTGTTATTAATCTTATTAATGTTATTAATCAAGGCCCTTAATAACCCTCAGTTCCTCAGTTGTGTATAAACATGACATAATGTAAGACGCTCTCTGGATAACGGTGTCTGCCAAATGCTGGAAACATAAATGTGTTGCATTACCATTACATTGCATTCATGGCTCTCTACATTCCTCTGCTTTTATTTTTCCCGAAATGATTTTACTCATCATCTTTATACAACATGGCAGTACTATACTATATCAAACCTGAATCCTGGAGTACCTCATCCAGTGCCTTTCAAATTTCCGATACACTTAATGCATTTTTTTTGGATAATTAGTCGAAGTGAGTGTGTGAAAGAAGCGAGAACACTATAATGTGTAGTGTAGGGGAGCTCTGGGTTACCTCAAGACCAAGCTGTGTTTTTTAGTATACTGTAGGGGATGAAAATGCTCCATCTGAGACACAGGACACTGCATTTTGTCATATTGATACTCATGCACTGAAATCTTCCCTCTTCTGGATGCACAAGCTCACAGATGCCCACAGCTGATTGGGGTGAAACAGAGGAGAAGAGTAAGTCCGTCCCTCCCACACAGAGCATGGCTGTGGCCAGTTTTGTGTTCATGGACTCTCGGTCATGGCGTCATCAGGATTCAAACTCCTGATCTGATGATGATAATGATAGTGTGATTGCTTTTCTTTTGCACCTCTATAGACTGCTAAATGCATTTAAAAATATTTCTTTACAATCCTGATATCTATCACTGGTGGACTTCTGTAAATTTTGAAATTTTGTGAACACACGTTTGTATTGAAAGTGTGTGTAGGGTCATCTAACATAACACACATTCATGGTGTCTTCTTATCCTATCCAGTGCTTCAGAAACATCATCCAAACTCTTGGTACTGGATTAAAAGATTCTTAGTAATTAAATATATACAGTGATCTATTTGTTATATTATATATACCTAAATACCATGAATCCCAGACTCTCTGTCAGCTCTTTCAATCTGAGTTATGACTATTTATGCGTGCTGCTTCTTTGCCGTGCTTTTACCTTGCCGTGATTGATGACTTGTTTAGTTGCAGCTCACTCGGTTTATCCTACGCATGTTTCTGCATGGTAACAGCAGCTATATACATACGGACGTGTATATACAGTGTCGTCACATGGCCACTATACATGCACTGACAGTGACCCTGGAGTTGGCTTTTAAGAACTGATGAATCAGTGGAAACACCTGAAGCTTTAAGTAAATAGCATCTCAGCAACGATCAGCCTTAACATTAAACCCACCGAGAGGTGACGTGAATAACATCAGTTACAGTGGAACCTCGGCATTTGAACGGCTTCCCTTACGAATTTTCGCAGTATTAGTTGAAATTTTGCAAGAAATTTGCATCAGCATAGAAAGAATTTTCGGCATAAGTTCGAACCGAACGCCAGCTAATTTGCAGGACCTGGGAGAAATTGCACGGTGTAACTGAGAGATAACATTCCGGTAAGGGCTTAGTCAGCAATGTTTAATGACATTGTCATGGGCCATTATAGGAAAGTGTTAAGACGTAATGAAAAACAGCAAACATTAGGTAGTTTCATTGTTCCTCTACCTGGTCAGTGTGCCAGAAGGGAGAAATATTGCCCTGAATATCTGCCAGACGTTTTAATGATAGGGTGCTCCTCTTCCAAACAGTAACCCCTTTCCTACTCCTGCACCTCCATCATCATCTTCCATATACCAAGAGGAATCATAATTTAAGGTAAAGAGAAGTTTAATGTCTGTTTATTTAATATTTTACTTTATCCACACGTCTTTTCTTTAAATGTTTTGTTTTGCCGTAAGAACTCGCCTCCAGAACAAATTCGTATGCCGAGGTTCCACTGTGTCTCGTTCCACCTGCACCTGTCAATACCAGAATCAGAATCAGAAAGAGCTTTATTGCCAGCCATGTTTACACACATGCGAGGAATTTGTTATAGTGAAAGAAGCTCCACAGTGGAGCAGAATGACACATACAATATAGACAAATTGTATGTGCAAATGTAAAAGTATATGTTTTAAGTAAATAGTGTGTGAGAATAGTGTGTGTTCATTGTTAAGTTTTCAATGTTAAGTGTTCAATACATGGGATATATTAGGCAGAAAGTAAACAAAATGGTGAACAATATCTTTATAGCAAGTGGCAAAACATTCTTTCTGTTCATGTAGACGCCGGAACAAACATCCGGACGAAAGTAGACCCAAATCCTGAGAATTCTGCCACAATCAACCGCAGTCAATTTTGTCAGTTCTCATGTCGTCTGTGTCGTCGTTCTGGTTAAGGTGGAAAGATAAACCTTCCTCTCCATATCTCACTAGTTTGCTAAGCTACTGCAACAAGGAAGGAAAATGTTTCAACATACAGAATCACTACGGCGTTTACAGCGTTTAAGGTGTGTCTGACGTTCTGGGATACGGCATCTACATTACAGATATTCTAACAATTGGCTCTATGCTGTATGCTAATGTTAAACACCAAGAAATAACAGACATGAAAGACAGGATTTTTTGGGTTCTAGGGAATAACTGAGCCTGACGCTGAAGAAAGGGGGGGAAAAAAAACAAGAAGTGAAAGATCTTTCACAATGCCTTAGCCAATCATCGACGCAGTTTGTTAAACGGAGGCGGCGCTGACAGAATAGACAAGTACGGTACATAAAGAATGTTTAGAGAACACCCACCATGTGAAGTCAAATGTTTGGTCTGTAATTTTAAAAGTCATTGCCTTAGGATGTATAGTGTGGCGCGTGATATATAGTATTAGACAATTTAAGCAGCCCACACACTGTTATCATTTCATATTATAGACTGACATCCAGAAGCGAGCGGCAGACAAGTTTATACTCGTATATATTGTTCTGAGAGACCGTACTGTTCCATCTGTGTGCTGCGCAAAAATCCAGCCTCTGATTTTAACACTTACTTTAATCACTAACAGCCGTTTGCAGAGCCGAGTTACGCACACATAACGAGGGATTAATACCGCAACTCGGACATAGCTACAGGCTTAAGCACTGCTGAATCGGTGTCGCGGGATGTACGTGTGTGCGCGATGTTTGTTAAAATCACACACACTATTTTTAGTCGTGTAGACAGGAGAACGCATCAATTTAAACAAAGCATTCGAGCTTTGAATAGTAGTTTTTATGTTCGTTTTGAATTCTAGTAATTCAACAAAGCTGTAAGGTTGATTCGATTAAACGTTTTACCTCCTATACTACGTCCGCATATAGTATAAGACCAGATGTCGGTTAAATATCCTACACTTAGAGCCAGAGTGAATACTTTTACAATCGTCCAAATAAAATTTAGAGCTTGTGGCAACTCATTTAGGATGTGTTCACATCCTCGCGCTAATAATGTATTCAACATGGCCTCATTTACTTCCCTCATTACTCTGCTGTGCGATTCACCTACACTTTAAGTGGCCACCTGCAGCATGAGGGTAGTATTATATAATATTGTCTCTGTTCAATATAAGAGGCTCCATGTGAACAACAAAAGAAAAATACATCGATTTAATCGCAAAATTGTTTTCTCTTTCAGTATGTTTTCAAAGTCCAAATGCTGCGTGTCTGATTATTACTTTCTCGCGTCGAAGGACACGATCGACATATAATTGGTCTTCACCTATATAATATTAAAACAGCTCCTGTTTTCCGGACCAAAAAAACATCTCTATCAGTGACAAGAACGTCAGTCTGAAGGAAGGAACTGAAAATAAAAAGTAAGGACTATTCTATACAAGAAAGGTAAATGATTTAGGTGTAAATGATCAAGATACAGTTGGATACAGCAAGTAAGGAAGCTGCATCACACCATGAAACCCCTATGTAGGCAAGACGCTGTCAGAACTGAGCAGTAAATCCAGATGGAGACGGTTTAGGGAAGCCACAGGGATGCTAGTCATTTTGAAGGAGTAAGAGATGAGTATAGTGATGAGAGAGAGCTTTGCATAATACGAGGAGGTCTGTAGGAATGAACTGTTGCTCCCGAAGTGCCGTAAGTAAGCACGTGAGCGGCCCAGTGAAGATCAGACCAAGATAAAGATACTGCATTTTGGCAAGTTTCAGCATGCTGTGTGGGGTGCAAACCAACTCAATTATCTCATTATGGTTTTGGCAGCAGCGAGCTCTGGGATGTTTTTCATTTTTAATCTTTCCTGTCAGCAATATACAGAGGAATATTTCAATAGAACTGCAAACAAAACCAAAGCTTGCACCTTTCAGCAGGACAATGGTCCAAGACACAAGGAATTGCTAAAAACATAAAGGTGGATGTTCTACAGTGGCCAAACCCACAAAGTCCAGATTTGACTCTTTAAGAGATTGAGAATCTGTGATGCAGTCAACAAACAACACATCAAACCATCCTGAATAACGAGGAGCAAGTCTGATAGGAAGTATAGGCGTAAATCACTCCCTCTGTGTGCACGGCTGGCAGGTTCATACCCCAATGGACATTTGCTGATTAAGGGGTCTAGAGCGATGAACATTGATGCCTCCCTCTAATGAACGTCTAAAGGCTAAAAAAACCCCGGTTACGTTACTGAGCGTCTACTAGTTCTGTTCGACTGGAGCGCAACAGGACCGAAATTGCTGCACACAATAGCAGACAATCTCAATTAGTTTGATTTTCAATTCAGTTTCTTTGTATAGCGTTTTTAACAATTTGACATTGTCTCAAAGCAACTTTACAGAAGTATAGAAACAGAAAGGTGACAAGGAAACACTCCCTGAGACGACATGAGGAAGAAACGTTGAGAGGAACCAGACTCAGAAGGGAACCTCATCCATATATCAGTGACACTGGACAGGAAATAATGTCAATGTAAATAATGTCCTTTCTACAACATTTTGTAGTCGAGTGGAATTAAGCAACCAAGAGCTCCTGAGGAACCTAACAGGTCTGTCTGAACCTCTTAATGATGCTCAATTTAATATGACATGGATTCATTGAGCATCCTTCATTGTGAAAAACTGACCCTAAGGCTTCAGCTTCACATCTGAGCGTTCTTGTTCTAGGGTCAGTTTTTCACAATGAATTTATTTATTTATTTAGTTTTTTAGTTTAAGCAGATAACGAGTGTGAAACCTCCCACAAACCAGCAGGGTTAAATATCCATAGGCTAAAGCCGGATTAGAAAACGCTTCAGCATCAGATCCTAATGGTTTACGCTGGAAATAAACCGTGATGTTGACTCAGTCACTCAAACCTTCAAGAATTTCCTGATTTAATGTAGTCTTGGAGACAGCCTGCACCAGGGGGAGTTATGAAGAAAGTAATACAGAAGACGAGGAGAAAGAGGAGAGGAGAGGAGCACCTGGTTATTCTCTGACTGACACCGACTCTCTTGATACCATCGTGTGATGATCCAGATCCTCGGCATGACCCAGTTTACATGAACTATCCCTGAAAGCTCTGCTGTTATTTCAGTTTAATTCTCCACATATCACAGTTTCTCCCTGGGAAACTGTTCACTAATTGCAAAGCAGAAAGAAATTGCAGTTTAGGAGGGAAAAAAAAACTAAACCTGTTTTTAAAGCCAAGTAGGGATAAGGAGGCATACATGCTCGCGGACCAAGTTTTATGGTATTAATGATAATTAAATGTTTATTCTTTACACCTAGCTGATATTGACTAATCCTGCTGGTATGAAGTTTGCGGCCATGGCCTCGTGCCTGGGAGGCTGCACAGTGTGTACCTTTATTTGTAGCACAGTACGCACTGTGAGCAGCCGAGAGCGCGGCCAGCAATAGCCTGCGTTAGCGTTTACGCAGTACTAACTACAGTATGTAAGCAACTTTGCAAGAAAACGTTTGTGCTCTTAAGCAGGACTCTAGGAAAGGCTTTACCACTTGGCCCAAACACAGGGACTTCTGGCAAGTAATTAACATTGAACGTATTTGAAATGTGTCCGAACATTTTTCTAATTAGCTCCAACTCTACCTCTGTCTATATGTATTCGTCTCTCATACAGCTTAAAGCTTGTTCTCTACACCATTAAACTCTAAACAAAGGGATACTTGTGTTGCAGGGCTAAAGCTGTAGGTGTGAGTTAGTACTCTTCTGTTTAATTAATGACTTGAGAAAGGATATCATTTTTTTTTTTCCACAAGAGACCCAGAATTAATGAAGACATATTTAACCAGTTTGGGTCTTGATAAATATTATATGTTAGCTCACACATCGGTTAATATGTAATTTCTTTCTGACCGGGAGCTTAAATCTGTTGCATTTCTCAGATTCGGGATCAGATTTGCCCTGATTTATTTGCTTCAATCATAGTACACTTTTTTACACTTAAAGAACGACTTGGTATCTGTGCTTTGAATTAAGCTTTAAGTTTGCCAAGGGTGTAATCATTAATGTCTCTCCCTGTACCAGAGGTCATAGTGATCACCACGAAAGAGGTGCAGAAAGCACTGAGCGCCGAGCAGCGAGTGAAGCTGGACGTGAAGATGAAGCTGGACGTGGTGTGCATCCAGGAGGAAGCGGACATGGGGACCGCCGACGCCCTGCGACACATTCAGCAGAAGATCAAGGCAAGAGATGCACAGACCATAATAATGACAATACAAACAATATTTTCTTTAATAGAAACCCTATCCCAGTAAGACACCTACAACACACATGGGCTTGTGCTGTGGTAGGAAAATAATCCAAACTGTTGTGCAGTGTGACGATGTTACCACTATGAAGTGGATTATGCTCCAATAGCAGCGTTTTATTCCTCTCAGGACGCAGCAGTTTGTTGCTTAGGAAGCATTTTTATCTGTTTCGAGTTGCATTTAATTTCTGAAGCAAATTAGTTTCTCATCGTTTTTTTTCTCTACCTGTAAGTTAGAAACCACAAAGTGCCCTCAAGTCCTGGAGAGCTGGAAGAAAGCAGAAGAAAACCTAAACTTTCCATCTAACTGTTTGACTGTTAGATAAACATCAGGATTATTTCGATCAGTTTGTTTGAAGTATGTGATAGAGAACTTTACTCAGTGCTGTTGTCTTTAAGGATTTATAAAACATTTCCAAGAAGAATATTGTTCTGAAAGATCTCTGGTTTGTTTTAAACTGCACATCAGAGTAGCGGGTGTGAACGAAGCTGATTGCGATGCAGTTCTTTGCTTGGTTTTCCCTGTATGTCTGCCGTTCCTGCTGCTTTCAAGTCGTCCTGCAACTCTTTTCCAGTCGCCTCTTTCTTCCGTTCTTCCTTTCCTTATCGTTAGTTTGAGAGAAAGCGAAATCTCCCGTGGCACAGCTGTCCAGTTGTGGCTCCATGAACTTTCCACGGGGCTGTTTAAGCTCTTTGCTATTGCTCTTTAGCTCTCTTCAGTCAGCCGTTGGTTAACAATGTAGTTTCCTATACATTTATGAATATATAATTTACAAAGTCAGAAGCCATCAAATAGACATAAGCACTGGGAGTATATCAATTACCCCTCACTGCATTTGGAAAGTATGTTCAGCCCACATTGAACTCTGAGGAACTGTGTACATGCCTGAAGCTCACACCAAGTAGAAACCTCAGTCAGAAAGCCAGATCCTGGCTTTGCTTCCTGTTTCTGCCATTTGTTCACGTTCTCAAAAATGGTTTAAATCCAATCTTCTATGTTGTTATGTTTGATTCTGCATAAATCAGGCAAGACATTGCAGCACTTGTATTTAAAAAGTGCTTTTTTTGGAAGGTATACCTTCAACAGAAACTAGGTCCATTGTTCATTTTAAGTGTGGTGTTGAAGGAGTAGCCAGATGTAGAGCGTAACAATCTCGATCATTATCATTATGCTTTTACTCATGCTTAAATGTACACACTTGAGTAAATGCAGGCTTGGGAGGTGTGAATATTACCCAGAATATATTAGTGTGTGTGTGTGTGTGGCCTCGCCTGGCTTCCACATGACCGGCATGTGACATGCAGACCTCTGTTACCCCACGATCCGTGACTTGACAAGCCGCCTCATTTCACCTGCTGAAAACCTTCACTGCCTCATGGTTTCAGCAGTGGCGAGCCTGCCTCCTGCCTCCTGAATCCTCAGACCTGGCGTCCACACGTGTGACAGTTTCCACGTGAACAGGCAGGACAGGTGGTGCTGGCTTGTGTGGGTTGCAATCATGCACTGTGAGTTATTAGGGAGTTAGGAGGTGTCATCACATCTGGGCCGGCCAGATTTTCCTCTTTTTTTTTTTTCCTTTTCAAATTTCTCTGCTTTTGTCATTCCAGGATCAGGATAACATATCATTTACAGCCCATCTTTTGTGTATGTGTGTGTCCTAAGGTCCATTTCATTCCTCGCCGTGCATGGCTTCCATGAAAATGTGGGAGTTTGAGGGAGGGATGGTAAAAACATGTGCTCCTCACAAGAGATTAACTCCGCCATAATAAACCCTGATGTGCTGGAAAGGGAACGTTCCAGAGGAGGGCCTGCTCTAGCACGCTAGGCCGCACAGATGCGTTTATTGCTAATCCCAGGGAGAAAAACGAGAGATTAAATGCATTGAGCGGCAGAGGAGTCCACTGCACGAACAGTCCGCTAAGTGTTGAGAGATGACAGCTGGCAGCAGGGGCTTCAAAATCCCTGTTTATTGTACGGACAATACACACTGCATTCTCGTCCGCCCTTAGCAAATAACACCCGCATAATGGTGGAATCTTACAGTGTCCTTGTTAAAGCGCTCTTTCATTATCCAGTGTTTGGGCCTTAAGTCAATGTTTAGGCAGAAATGGAATAACCGTGTCTTATGGAGATTTCTGCCAGGTCTTGTCAGGAATGGGGTTAGAGGTTTCTGTCATAACAGCTTAACGTCATTTCTAAATCTGAGAACCGACAGCTCCTGATATCACACCGGCGTTATTATTAATGGTTCTAGTGGTACTTCATTCCCGTCCTTTAATTTGAGCAAGACCGAACAATCGTCTAAATGAGGACGTCTCTGTGATATGTAAAGATAAAGGACCTGTGAGAAGTGCATTCGCAGCGTCACGCAAGCAGCAGTTGAGCGATCATGTGGCTTATCGAACTAATACTAATAGCCGTAATGTAGATATTGGTAGAATTTATTTATTTATTTTATTTTATTTATTTATTTGTTTGTTTTTGAGCACCTGGAGTTTCTTACAGTTTATTACAGTGTAATCATTACTTTTGCCACAGACCAAACAAAACAGCATAGCAATTAAATTAGGAAGCCAAAATCTTCCTGGAACTGATTAACCGCTCGAATCTTAGTATAACTCAAACTGTGGTGTTAAAGCCTATAGATAAATGGTAGTGTTAAGTGTCAAACGTAGGTATCTGTGTGAATAAATGTGCTTTTTGTTAGTCATGTGGATTGTTGCGATAAATGTAAGATTTCCCACTTACTAAACATTCACCTTGACCTGTTCTTTAGTGAAATGTTGTAATCTCCGATTCGCTTAGCGATGGCTGTGGGGTAATGATAGGATATGGCGGGATAAATAAATCTGAAAAGCTTATCGTGGTAACATTTTTTTTCTCCTCCAGTATTATTTGTAGCAGTTCAAACAGTTACAGTTTCATCAAATCACGTTCTCCGATTATTACACTGTGATATTATTATTATTATTATTATTATTATTATTATTTTTTTTTTTTTTTTTTTGTGATTTCTTCTCCTTCTGTTCCCTCCTGTACTATTAATTTTTTCACCCCCTTTACAGCATTCAAGTCAACACATAATACAGTCTCTTTCTCCCCAGCTTTAGTTTTGTCTGTGTTTTCCTTGTCGCCTCCTTCACTTGTGCTGCGCTCCTCTTTCTCCACCCTCTTCCTCTCTCCTCTCCTTCTGGGTGGTCTCACCTGGCAGCGCCCCGGGCATGGGGGGTTTAGTCAGGCAGAACTACAGCAGCGTGTGGGTGGCCTGACCTCCTACCCCCTCTTTCCTCTCTTCTCTTCTCTTCTCTTCTCTTCTCCTCTCCTCTCCTCTTCTCTCCTCTACCCATCCCCCTCTCCTCGCTTCCCTCGCTCTCAGAGACGTGTTTTCCGAGCCTCACAGCGGTGTTCTGGATTTGAATGGTTCTTTTCTCTGGTTCCTGCTGCCTTGTGTCCCCATGACCAGGGCACAGCGGGGTAAAGGAGGATGCACGCCTGCACTTCCACCCGTCCGTCCACCCTGCAGCGTGTGGGACTTGGGCTCTCTCGGCCAGTTGTCGTGGCAAAAAAAAAAAAAATAGTAGTGTAGCTATGCCATGTTAAGTGGTCAGTTCTGCTGTGACACTGATTGAGTGGATTCGCATTTGTTGCATATTTGGGGCATTTAAACACACGTGTGCTGCTCCTGTGGGCAGATGTGATCGTATGTCATTTTTACCCCCTGTCGTTCATCATTTTGAAATAGTTTTGGGAAAAAAAAACTAATCGTTTTATGGAACTTGTTTGAGTGGATTTTTAGATTCAGTTGTTTTGATTAGTTTCTTCCTTTAGCTCATACTCCCACTCCTCCATCTCTCTCTCTCTCTCTCTCTCTCTCTCTCTCTCACACACACACACACACAACCCCGCACACGCATGCTTGCACATGTGTTCCAAAATGAAATTCAAAGCCAAAAATGAACACTATGACCGATTATGTAAACATTAAAACACGACGGCTGCAGTAATAAGAAAATAATGACAGGGTGAGTGATTATTTTCCTAGAGAAGCACGGCCTATAGAGTTTTTCCCCCCTACCGCAATTTAGCTCAAAAATGAGTTCATAATAAAACGTATGGGTGTTTTTTAATATTATTACCCGTGTACATTAATATACAGTACATCTACGATTCCTTTAACGAAGTGGTCTGTCTGTAAGACCGCTTCTGTTATCACATACATGTATAACAGTCGTTCCCTCACCAGCCTCTCAGTTTTACACCTCTTTCAAGTGCTGATCACATGATACCATTATATATAGAATCATTTCAACATCCTGGGTCTAACCCAGTGTTTGTTTCAGTAGGCCACTGTCCAGGAAGGCTTTTAAAATGAAGGCGTTTCCCATCAGAGTTTCTTTTATTTATTTCGTATTTGTTTTCATATTCAAGGAAGTCCTTATTCCTCAAGAACGTTGTTTATTCATCATCGTCTATTACTCAAGAACTCTAAAAGAAGACTTAAAAATGAGCCTCTTTTCACCACCATCATTATTTTCATGTTCTGCACGGCCATGACCTCGCCATGTGGAAGACTCGCACCGAAACATATTGAGCTTCTGCATAAGCCCTGCTGCTGCACTGCTGTAGCTGTTAGGATCCAGACTTGAGCTCACAGCGAATAGTCAGGCTTCTGTCCATCTTTATCTTTATCTGTTGAGCATGTGTCCTCGGGTCGGCCGTTTGCCCGGAGGGAGAGGGAAAGAAAGGAGGGAGAGAACCGGAGCTGGAGTGTCACGCCAGGGCCTCCCCAATGAGGCATGCAGCTCTCACAGAGCCAGGCGCTCTCTTACAGGCTCTTTTTTCGCCACTCGTTCTCCCCCGTTTATTTATCCACAGGCTCGAGATGGGCAGACCAGATGGGAACCAGACAACTTAAACAGAAACAATGGCAAAGGCGAGCAGGATTTATCGTTGGGTTCCCCTCCACGCCTGCGCTCGCTCAAACACATATACAAATATGCACGCACAGATGAAGGCAAGGCCAGAGCAGAGTGTTTATGGAGGCAGCTCGACCCCCTGCTCCTTCGCCGCAGCTCCCACGTCATCCACCGCCGTAATGTTAGAAACCTGACTTTTGTTGTGACTGTCGTCAAGAGAAATACAGGGGGGCTTTTCATACAGCGAAGAGTCTTTATGGAGCATCAGAACTGGCGCAGTAGGATGCGTACGTGTACACGGTGCTCGAGCTGTGCACGAGCGCCACTTTGTTCTTAATGTAAACTGTATCAGACTGTGCTACGATGGTGTACGAGTCTCGAGCTATAGACACGGCTCTTGTGACAGGACAGTTATTCTCAACCCTTACACCAAATCTACGAATGTATCCAGTTCAGAGCCCCGAATGTTACGGAGCGATCCGTCACGCGTACCTCGTGTAGTAGTAGTCATCTCCTACGTCTGGACAGTACAAGTCGACCTATGAAGTTTTTCCATCCAACAAGCCAATATAGTTTATAATCTTTGGGTTCTCTACTTCAGTCCACTCCAGTTTTTCCTATTGCCGACACACGAAGGGCTCAAGATTTAGACACTCAGCTGGTTCTAATGTGTTGGCTGGAAGGAAAAGCTACAAATGTGCAAGCAGAGACTCAGCGCTGAAGATCAGTCTAGTAATATTAAATCCTTTAGGGAATTTAATTAGACTTGCAGTTGAGACATCTTGATATTTAGCGCCTTCAGCCTAAGAAATATTCTTCACAGCTATATTAAACGAAAATACTTTCATTTACGAAAGGACAGTCGAGTCACACACACACGTTTCTGTTGTTTGCTTTCAGACAGACATCCTGGTGGTGAGCTGCGACCTGATTACAGACGTGGCACTGAACGAGGTGGTGGATCTTTTCCGAGCCCACAATGCCACGCTTTCTATGCTCATGAGCAAAGTGCATGAATTCACCGAGACCGTCCCAGGGCAGAAAGGAAAGAAGAAAGCAGGTACTTTTACTTGTGCCATGATGCGTCATCTAAAAGCTTGCTAGTTTTTTTTTTTTTTGTTTGTAAAAGTTCTTTTTTATATCTATTGTGTCTTCTTTCATCCTTAAAGCTTTATTCAGATTAGATGTTAGTTAATGTTGTCCTGAATATTTTGGAGGGCTTGTAGGAGAATTAGCTTTTTCCAATCATTCAGATTTTTGGATTTTCACTTTGCCAAGTAATAACTGATCTCAGTAAACCTTAAAAAAGAAAAAAGAAAAAAATTCAGCTTCCAAACATACTCTGTTGGTCCACAGTTGGATGCAAGGTTCTCAATCCAGACGTTTCCAATTATTTTGTCAATAAATGCAGCCAAGAACCACCAACTTTCACAGAAAGAAGTCATTAAGAAGCAGATGCCTTTTCCTCTGGTCTGTCAGCAAACATGCGTGATCACTCGGTGTTTAAAAAAAAAAAAAAAAAAAAAAACGCTGTTTAATACGTTCACCAACTGGAGTCTGTAAACTATTTTTTTTTTGTAACTCTAGTGACTATATTTTTCTCTAAAACACAGGGCGTTTTTCGTTGTTTTATACCCTAATTTAAACCCTGGGTAGAGCAACGTTTCACACTTTTATACCGTAGGTTCTGAAACTCTGCTCCGAAGCACCACTGCTAAGTTTTGTCACTGATGTGAAAGAGGGAGATTTGGCATTATTTATTCCAGTCGCACTCCGTATTTATCCAATCACGGTTGTCGGAGCCACAACTAAGAACCCAAGGTTTAGTAAGGTACGGTGTGAAAGGTCAGATTATAAAGAGGTACAGTAGGATTAATCGGTCAAGTGTGAGCCATGTGAAACAGCATAACCCAGGATTCTGTTTCGCCAGAGTTTACAGTCACTCAAGGAAAATGATTTAATCATGAAATGCCCTATTGTTGAAATTTCCTGAAGTGCAGTGAGCCAGTCAGATCACAGCTTTTCTGTCGATGTAGTTGCTCAAATGGAATTAGATTCTAATGGAGTTTAATAGAAAAGTTTACAAAATGTATCTGAATAATAGGTTGCCAATCCGATCGTAACTCACCTCACCCAGTATGGGTGGTGATTGGTATGAAATATGATTGGTAAACATTATATTGTTTCATTACAGTAATACTGTGACATTACCAGAGATGTAGTCTTTTTGTTCATTTGCTCAGGACTCACGGTACCCTGAGAAAGTACAGTAACCACTTATAGTACAGGTCATTCGGCAGAGGAAAGGACCAAAAATAAGAAAGTCTTGAGCATTTTACCCGAGTCATGCCTGTGCCTTAACCCAAATCATCCCAGATGTTTTGTTGCAAAACAGCAGGTTAATGAATAAATGAAAATGGGGCATAGAAGCTTTTATTATCACCACATATACATTACAGCACAGTGGAATAAGTTTCTTCACATGGAGCTTGGTGTCGGAGCAGCTATGATGCAGCTATGATCCAGTGCTCCTGGAGCAGGGAGGGTTAAAGGCCTTGCTCAGTTGCCCAACAGTGGCAGCTTGGCAATGCTGGGGCTTGAATCCCGATCAAAAACCCAGAGCCGTAACCACTTGAGCCACCACTGACTGTTGTGTTTTCTGTTGCTGTGTTCACACATATAGTGATTTCATCACTGTTGCTCTCCTGTCAGTAAGTGATCCTCTTACTGGTTGCCATAGTAATAACTTTTATCAGTGAGTGGTGCAAAAAAAAAAAATTTTAATTTTAATGTGTTAAGCTGTTATAATTGAACAATTTATTGCCAGTTGCTCTACACTTCTTATCATGGTTATAAAATGTCTACACACCTATAAGAAATTGCAGGTTTATGAAACATAAAGACAGAAATAACTAACATAAATGTCAGACGTGTTACGTCTTTAACGTGAGCTTCCATCAAACAAAAATCCAGAGGAAATAGAATACAATTGGGTATAATATTGCACAATATTGTTATTTGCACTCCCACACTTTATGTACAGAACTGATCGTTCATATTCTATAATCATAATTAATACTCATTCTGTCTATATTGTATCTCATCGTCTGCATTGTCTTGTATAGTTTGTATAGTACAGTGTTATTTATGTTTGTACTTTTGAGAGTCACAAACAGCTGGAACCAAATTCCTTGTGTGTGTCAACATACATGGCCAATAAAACCTGATTCTGATTTTAAATTAAAAAACCTACAACCCCCATATTGCGTAAGTCTGCACACACTTTCATAACGGGGCCTTAAAAGTTAACTAGTCTCATTCTAAATTAGTCCTAGAGTTAAATGCCATACACTTGTCAGGACGACCCTCCAACGCTGATGAGTGGACCAGGAGAAAGGAGGATACCAAGAGGTCTACAGTCTTAGCTGTGGGGTAGGGTGACAAGACAGAAGCTGTTCCTTACAAAACTGAATACGTACGCCCGTCTGAATTATGCTATAAGATTCATTCAGTCACTCTAAACCATGTGGAAAAATGTGTCATTTATGAATCATCAAATGAATCATTTACTGACAGTGAAGCATGGTGGAGGTAGCATGATGCTTTAGGGCTGCTTCTCTTTAGCTGGGCCAAGGGTACTTGTCAAGCAGATGGGAAAATGAATAGCTCCAAATATCAAGATATTTTGGCACAAAACTTTGTCCTCTGTCAAAAAGTTGAAAATGAAGGCGAGTTTCACATTCCAACATGACAACGAGCCAAAGCACTCGTTAAAATCAACCAAGACATGGCTTCAGAAAAGGAAAATCGGGAAGTCCTGGAATGGCCCAGTCAGAGCTCAGTCCTCAATTCCGAAAACCTATGGAATAAGCTAAAACTGAGCCGAACACGAGATCCCATAGCAATTTAAAGGAACTCAAAATTTTATCCCATTCTTCTTTGCAAATAAATTCAAAGTCTAGATGTGTCAAGTTAACAGAGACTTGTTCACAAAGACAAAGAGGGATGTTCAGACTTATGCAATGGTAGGTTTCATTTGTATTAAATAAATAAATATTCCCTATACTTATTTTTTTTTCCCTCTGGATTTCTGTTTGTTGGAATATCGCATTAAAGATGTAACAAGTCTGACATTCAAGTCTTTATATTAAAAACCTGCAATTTCTTAATAGCGAGCAGTCTTATATCCACTGTATATTAAATGAATAAAAATTCCAATGCCAAAACAATAATAAATAGTGCAAACAGTGCAAACATCCGCCTGTTGTTTCGCACAATAGTTTATTTGTCTCTGATGATCTGAACCTTCACTGCCGCATGCGCTGTGTTTACCGAAGTGCTGAAAGCTTGGCAGTGTTCACATGTGATTATATATATACTACTCTCCAAGCAGCTCTGGCACTGTGTTTGGAAAAAAGCATAACATTGCGTAGTGTACACAGAGTGTGAGCGTGTGTGGTTGTGTTGTGTTGCTTCAGGAGAGCAGCGGGACTTTGTGGGAGTGGACGGCACCGGGAAGCGGCTCCTCTTCATGGCTAATGAAGCAGACCTGGAGGAAGGGCTTGTCATCAGGAAGGCCATCATGCGCAAGTCAGTACCAGTGGTTTGTTTTTCCTCATGTTTCTTATCTCACATCATATCGTTTTGATAGGAACACCTCATAGTTCATAGTGACTTCAACGTAATCTAAGCCTAATAATAGACTGAATAAAGAAAGAAAACGCAGAGAGTGAGAGGCCGGTGTCAAGAAGGCTTGTAGTAAATATTAATTTATTAAAATTTAGAGAAAGGAGTCTCCAGTGTCTTTAATATCATGTATGGTTGTCTGCATCATACCTCCGTGTTAGTGTGTACTTTCCTCTTACTGTATCTAGCGGTCATCCTACGCTATACGAAACACTGGAACTGTTTTATTTTCTGGTTTTTGCGTAGATACTAAAAACTGACTGTATAGTATACAGTTATAGAAGGGAAATGATTTATAATCACACACACTGGTGTCCCCGGGACGAGGATGGCTTCCATTTTGTGTCTGCGTCCTTTCACGGTTTCTTCATCATACCGTCTCATGGAGTTTTTTTTTTTTTCGACTTATGAATGTTCGATCTTGCGATAGACAAAAGCACTCTGACAAAATTTAAAGATATTTTACATTTCGGGCAGCAGGCAATCGTAGCAGCGTATGTGGTACAATACTTTGGGCTCCTGAACTTGCTGCCTTGTGTGATGCCTATGCCTCACAATGATCAAAATTAGAGAACAGCAATGTCTGTAGCATGGAGAAAGATTACTAAAATGTCTGACGGTTACAACAGTTAGTAGGAAGTGTACAGGCCCTTGCTTTGAATGTCTTCAGCACGTCCGCGACCACAGGACGTCACTACTCTAGTGTGATTTTGGTCCACTTTTCTTAAAGTCTCTTCCACAGTTTGGTGATTAGTGTGTTTCTTGGCCATAACTTTGTTGCCAATATTTTCCAGAGGTTTTCTATTGGGTTTAGAGGAGGACTCTTATTTCAATGTTTTTATCTTTAAGGAACTGTTTTACCTATTTTGCTGTGTGACAGGGGGCATTGTCATGTTGAAAACATCCTCCAAACTATGACACGTCCCCCTCCACCTTTCACTGACTTCTTTACACACATTGGGTTTAGTAACTTTCATTACTAAAGTGAACTTTGGACCAGTTCTCCTCTGTCCACACAACATGTTCCTCAGTAAAGGTTAGTCTAGCCTTTTAATTCTTTCTCTAGAGGTTTGGTCACGGCAGAGTGGGCTTTTGGTCCAAATTCTCTTAAAGGTGGAGACACTGTATGACGAGACATATCCTTACTCTAAACTGGCGAGTAATCCCAGCCTCGGTGTTGAACTGATTGCCTATCAAGATTCTCTGCATTATCTTGTCCTCTCTTACATTCGTCTTTCATGGATAACCAGGCTTCTTCAGGGACTTGCATGAGTTTGTGACTTTGTAAAGATGCAATATTCTAGAAATCACAGATCTGGAACGACCAACTTCTCTTGCTGTGGCTGAACTGGTCATCCCTTTGGCCTTCATCTGGAAAACCTTCTGCCGGAGGGGATCGGTCTCTACAGAACAGTTCATCATCTTGCAAAGTCAGTGAAATCTGGAAAGTTAGGCTGCCGGTTAAATAGGGTTTGTCAGGTAATTAAAGAAATTAGCACCAGGTGCCAGATTAACACCAATAACTGGAAAGTATCTGAAAGTTTTCTCCAATTTTGATCAGTGTTCTTTTTCAAATTTCATTGATGTTATTTATTCTGTGCTCCAAAATATATGTAATTCATGACATATCCTTTAGTTCATTTAAAATAGGGCTAAGCAGTGACCTTGAAATGTAGGAAATTGTAGGTTGTTCTGTAATTTTGATCCCTGCTGTATATCTAAATCTGTTTTGTCTAAATCTGAAGCCCAACCTTAAACCTCTGTTAAAAGCACTATAGAAATAAAATTGATTTGAACTAGAACCTTTGCTCCATCTTGCATATCCACTCTAAGGTAAACAAGCACAGAAATAAAAATGTCTGAAAGTTTAGACCTGAGTATTATTCTTAAACGTTTTAGACAACACTCTGGGCTCTAGGTTATTTACCTTGTTCATATTTTTCCTCAAATAATGTCCTAGTCCACTTCCTGTAGCATGACGGATGTTGTGTTTGAAGTTCTTCAGCTGAGTGCAGGTTGAGTAAAGGAGGATTTCATGTCACTTTCACCAACAGGGGAGTGTGTAGACTGTTCTTTTCAACCACAATCTTTAGACCCACTGATGAGTGTGGTGAGAAATTATACCACCTACAGTACCAGTAAAACCGATCAGCAGTCATAGCAGGCGCTCTGGTTTGAGGTGGAGGAGCAGAACAAAACACTGGGCATCGCAGGACTCTGACCCTGTGTTTGTGTGGGACGGCTAATAAAAACAAGAGGCCTCCTCGGCTGCTGGCCCTTCACAAGAGCTGCCTGTTAAGCGGGGCCTCATAGGGGCCCACTTTTCCATCATCCCTCCCTCTCTGAGCCACTCTAAAGTCTTTCTCTCCTTTTCTTTTCTCTTCTCTTTGTTTTCTCTTTTCTTTGAGTCTGTGGGTTTGAAGGAGAGATGACGATTTGGACCTTTTTTTTTTAAACAAAGGAAGGCCTACTCATCTAATGAACATGCGAATATTTGATTTACAAAGCTCGCTCTTGTGTTTTGGTGAACGCTATTCCGTTTAGAGGTTTTAGAAAGGAAACCCGCAGAACGGACGCTATTTTTTTTGCCTGGAGATTTGCCTCATAGTAAAGTCAATGTCATTCACACTTAGTAAATGAATGTATACATGAATTAAGATCACCTGATAATCAGATCTCTTGTATTATTCCTCCCTACACTACATGATAAACCCACATGCCATTTAATGAGCTTGACTACTTGCCATGAGTCAAATAGGTTTCTGTACTACAGTCTGGACTGGACAAGATTTCCCAGTACTTACCTGTTAATTATGTGTTATATGTTATCTCTGAATAACACAATGGCTGAAATGTGATTGGCATTAATAAAATAAATAAATCCATGTGCACTACATAATAATTTATGCTCGTATAATATTTGACTGCTGCTTGTTATTGGGAATCTTGCGGCTTTACCTGTAGAACCTTTACCTGTACCTCTAAAACCCGTAGGTTTGTCGCTTTTAATTGTCAGCTATATTTCTTCATTCTGCGTTTTAAACTCGGATCGTGCTGTGTTTTAGTTTCTAGACCAAAAAAAAAGTGAGCACTTCCTGGATTGTCATTATACTACAGACAAAGTGCTGAACCTCTTTCCTCACTGGATAGAAAAAGAATCTTTTCCAGCATGTCAGTTTGGACATGATACTCTCGTGTGTATCACCTAGGGCTATTTAATCTAGTCGTTTAATAGAAGGTATGGAAGAAAAAAAAAGGTGCCATCTAATTCCAGATGTTGGAAAGGTCCAGGCTGTAAAACATGACTGACGTGATTAGATTTGGATTTGAGTAAAACCCTAAAGCTACACGGTAGGTCATGAATACACTACTCCACCTACAGCTCCCTGTGTAAAACCACTCCATTCAAAATAGGACTTTTTGTTGCAGTATCAACAACAAAGTTTCACTCGGAACTCGACTGAAATGGATTAAATGTGAATGAGTTTGTAAGAAAAGCTACCGTGACTAACTCTGTCTATCGCACTAAATTTTATCCAAGCATAACTAGATTCTAGTGGTGATTACTGTAGAGACTAGTTATCAAGATGTACACATTCTATGTAGTAAAGCATGTTTTTTTGGACTCATGCTTACAAATAATTCAGTCTTAGCCACTGTAATGAATCCTCTGGATGTAAGTGCATGTGTGTGTCTGTGAGTGTTATTTGTATTGTCTGTCTGTGTGTGTCTGTCAGTCTCAGTCTCTGTGTGTGTCTGTCAGTGTGTGTGTGTGTGTCTCAGTGTGTGTGTGTCTGTCAGTGTATGTGTGTGTCTGTCAGTGTGTGTGTGTGTCTGTCAGTGTGTGTGTGTGTCTGTCAGTGTGTGTGTGTGTCTGTCAGTGTGTGTGTGTGTCTGTCAGTGTGTGTGTGTGTCTGTCAGTGTGTGTGTGTGTCTGTCAGTGTGTGTGTGTGTCTGTCAGTGTGTGTGTGTGTCTGTCAGTGTGTGTGTGTGTCTGTCAGTGTGTGTGTGTGTCTGTCAGTGTGTGTGTGTGTCTGTCAGTGTGTGTGTGTGTCTGTCAGTGTGTGTGTGTGTCTGTCAGTGTGTGTGTGTCTGTCAGTGTGTGTGTGTGTCTGTCAGTGTGTGTGTGTGTCTGTCAGTGTGTGTGTGTGTCTGTCAGTGTGTGTGTGTCTGTCAGTGTGTGTGTGTGTCTGTCAGTGTGTGTGTGTGTCTGTCAGTGTGTGTGTGTGTCTGTCAGTGTGTGTGTGTGTGTCTGTCAGTGTGTGTGTGTGTGTCTGTCAGTGTGTGTGTGTGTGTCTGTCAGTGTGTGTGTGTGTCTGTCAGTGTGTGTGTGTGTCTGTCAGTGTGTGTGTGTGTGTCTGTCAGTGAGTGTGTGTGTGTGTCTGTCAGTGTGTGTGTGTGTGTCTGTCAGTGTGTGTGTGTGTGTCTGTCAGTGTGTGTGTGTGTGTCTGTCAGTGTGTGTGTGTGTGTCTGTCAGTGTGTGTGTGTGTGTGTCTGTCAGTGTGTGTGTGTGTGTGTCTGTCAGTGTGTGTGTGTGTGTGTCTGTCAGTGTGTGTGTGTGTGTGTCTGTCAGTGTGTGTGTGTGTGTCTGTCAGTGTGTGTGTGTGTGTCTGTCAGTGTGTGTGTGTGTGTCTGTCAGTGTGTGTGTGTGTGTCTGTCAGTGTGTGTGTGTGTGTGTGTCTGTCAGTGTGTGTGTGTGTGTGTGTCTGTCAGTGTGTGTGTGTGTGTCTGTCAGTGAGTGTGTGTGTGTCTGTCAGTGAGTGTGTGTGTGTCTGTCAGTGAGTGTGTGTGTGTCTGTCAGTGAGTGTGTGTGTGTGTCTGTCAGTGTGTGTGTGTCTGTCAGTGTGTGTGTGTCTGTCAGTGTGTGTGTGTGTCTGTCAGTGTGTGTGTGTGTCTGTCAGTGTGTGTGTGTGTGTGTCTGTCAGTGTGTGTGTGTGTGTGTCTGTCAGTGTGTGTGTGTGTGTGTCTGTCAGTGTGTGTGTGTGTGTGTCTGTCAGTTTGTGTGTGTGTGTGTCTGTCAGTGTGTGTGTGTGTGTCTGTCAGTGTGTGTGTGTGTGTGTGTCTGTCAGTGTGTGTGTGTGTGTCTGTCAGTGTGTGTGTGTGTGTGTGTGTGTCTGTCAGTGTGTGTGTGTGTGTCTGTCAGTGTGTGTGTGTGTGTCTGTCAGTGTGTGTGTGTGTGTCTGTCAGTGTGTGTGTGTGTGTCTGTCAGTGTGTGTGTGTGTGTCTGTCTGTGTGTGTGTGTGTGTGTGTGTCTGTCAGTGTGTGTGTGTGTGTCTGTCAGTGTGTGTGTGTGTGTCTGTCAGTGTGTGTGTGTGTGTGTGTCTGTCAGTGTGTGTGTGTGTGTGTGTCTGTCAGTGTGTGTGTGTGTGTGTGTCTGTCAGTGTGTGTGTGTGTGTGTCTGTCAGTGTGTGTGTGTGTCTGTCAGTGTGTGTGTGTGTGTGTCTGTCAGTGTGTGTGTGTGTGTGTGTGTCTGTCAGTGTGTGTGTGTGTGTGTGTCTGTCAGTGTGTGTGTGTGTCTGTCAGTGTGTGTGTGTGTGTGTGTGTGTGTGTCTGTCTCTTTCTGTCTGTCTGTGTCTGTACATTACTCCAAAAACCCGTTCATGTGGTTTTGTTCTGCACCAACACCCTCACTATGATTGACTGACTTAACAAACCATTCAGTAATTTTCTTTGGCTGACATTTAGAATATTTGCCACATTGCCATGGAAAACTTACTTACTTCATTCAATAATCAGGGCAGGAAAAGCCAACTACAGTCGCAGTGATAAATGTATTCAGTTTCCTGTTGTTAGCAGTAATGATACTGTTAATGATAATCTTGCACTAATTTGTACTTTTAGCGAGGGAATCGCCTCTCATCATCCTCTCTTTGTGAGTGTAATTGCTGTAACTTTAACACATTTGGCACTGATTAATACTGACTTGTGAAAATCAGTCCCTGTGTTGAAACTCGCTGTCGGGTTTATTTATTTATTTATTTTTTAGAAGCTGGGAAGACTTGTCAAACTCTGGCTCACTCAGTTTGTGTGCAGGCCAAGCCTGAGGCCTGTATATACGTTCCTCTGTCCCTATATTTACCCAGACGTGTGTGTGTGTGTGTGTGTATGTATATGTATATATAATGTCTTATGCCAACTTTAAAATATCACATAGGCCATCGTGCTATCAGCAAAATCTAACACAGGGACCAATGTATCTACACCTACGTAGTCCATGATGTCAGTCAGTTACGCAGTTATATCCTCTTATACACAAGCCTTGTGAAGTCCTGCACGTGCTGAGCCCCCGGAGACCAAGAACACGTTGCACATGTGCTGTTAATTGACCCCTGAATTGATTTTACAGTTTGAGAATGTCTTACAGATTCCTGTCGTCTACACCCTTACTTTGCTTTCCGCCACAAATTGATGACAGGTGAGAAGTAAGTCTCTCTCTCTCTAACACACACACACATGCACACACCTACTGTGTAAATGCATGTGCCCCACAAATCTGAGTGCAAACTTTTTTTAATGATTTTCAGCTCAGTCCCTCATTCCCAGAGTTCTCTGGTTCTTCTTTACAAGCACGTTGCCATGTGGCTCTGGACGGCACATTTGTCTCACGTTAACACAGACAGCGGTGATGCTCATGAGCTCATCACGCTGCCATGTTACTCATCCAGACTTGAGAAAGCCGTTAAAGCCATTAGCACGAGTCAGCTGCCAGCCCCAGGGCTTTTCCTGCCACTTCTGTCGCATCTGGACAGAGCAGAGAGGAAACACAGGGGCTGGAGAGGAATGAGTCACAGGCCTGAACCATTACAAACACCTCCAGAGCGGAGTTACGCCAAAATCACTATCAGAAACGCTTACTATTAAACTATTATAAGAACAGAGCTCTGTAAATTAGATTTCCACTGTGCTGTTCGCAGGCTCGACCTCACCAGGGCTCCTTCAGTCTGTTTTTCCTAAAATGGTTTCAATTCCCACTAAACCCTGTAAAGTTTTTAATAAAATTTAAATTTAAAAAAAAAAAAAAAAAAAAAAAAGGTTTCCACTTGTAGGAATAAATCCATATTTACTCCAAAAG